>NC_052318.1:4185625-4200625 GCF_016432855.1 Salvelinus namaycush | reverse complement strand
GGGGTATTAGTGTCCTGTCTGAGGAGGACCAGACCAGGGTATTACTGTTCTGTCTGAGGAGGACCAGACAGGGGTATTACTGTCCTGTCTGAGGAGGACCAGACAGGGGTATTACTGTCCTGTCTGAGGAGGACCAGACCAGGGTATTACTGTTCTGTCTGAGGAGGACCAGACAAGGGTATTACTGTTCTGTCTGAGGAGGACCAGACAGGGGTATTACTGTCCTGTCTGAGGAGGACCAGACATAGGTATTACTGTCCTGTCTGAGGAGGACCAGACATAGGTATTACTGTCCTGTCTGAGGAGGACCAGACAGGGGTATTACTGTTCTGTCTGAGGAGTACCAGACAGGGGTATTACTGTTCTGTCTGAGGAGGACCAGACAGGGGTATTACTGTTCTGTCTGAGGAGGACCAGACAGGGGTATTACTGTTCTGTCTGAGGAGGACCAGACCAGGGTATTACTGTCCTGTCTGAGGAGGACCAGACCAGGGTATTACTATCCTGTCTGAGGAGGACCAGACAGGGGTATTACTGTTCTGTCTGAGGAGGACCAGACAGAGGTATTACTGTCCTGTCTGAGGAGGACCAGACAGGGGTATTACTGTTCTGTCTGAGGAGGACCAGACAGGGGTATTACTGTCCTGTCTGAGGAGGACCAGACAGGGGTATTAGTGTCCTGTCTGAGGAGGACCAGACCAGGGTATTACTGTTCTGTCTGAGGAGGACCAGACAGGGGTATTACTGTTCTGTCTGAGGAGGACCAGACAGGGGTATTACTGTTCTGTCTGAGGAGGACCAGACAGGGGTATTACTGTTCTGTCTGAGGAGGACCAGACAGGGGTATTACTGTTCTGTCTGAGGAGGACCAGACAGGGGTATTACTGTTCTGTCTGAGGAGGACCAGACAGGGGTGTTACTGTCCTGTCTGAGGAGGAACAGACAGGGGTATTACTGTTCTGTCTGAGGAGGACCAGACAGGGGTATTACTGTTCTGTCTGAGGAGGACCAGACAGGGGTATTACTGTTCTGTCTGAGGAGGACCAGACAGGGGTATTACTGTTCTGTCTGAGGAGGACCAGACAGGGGTATTACTGTTCTGTCTGAGAAGGACCAGACAGAGGTATTACTGTCCTGTCTGAGGAGGACCAGACAGGGGTATTACTGTCCTGTCTGAGGAGGACCAGACAGGGGTATTACTGTTCTGTCTGAGGAGGACCAGACAGGGGTATTACTGTTCTGTCTGAGGAGGACCAGACAGGGGTATTACTGTTCTGTCTGAGGAGGACCAGACAGGGGTATTACTGTTCTGTCTGAGGAGGAACCAGACAGGGGTATTACTGTCCTGTCTGAGGAGGACCAGACAGGGGTATTACTGTTCTGTCTGAGGAGGACCAGACAGGGGTATTACTGTTCTGTCTGAGGAGGACCAGACAGGGGTATTACTGTTCTGTCTGAGGAGGACCAGACAGGGGTATTACTGTTCTGTCTGAGGAGGACCAGACAGGGGTATTACTGTTCTGTCTGAGGAGGACCAGACAGGGGTATTACTGTCCTGTCTGAGGAGGACCAGACAGGGGTATTACTGTTCTGTCTGAGGAGGACCAGACAGGGGTATTACTGTTCTGTCTGAGGAGGACCAGACAGGGGTATTACTGTTCTGTCTGAGGAGGACCAGACAGGGGTATTACTGTCCTGTCTGAGGAGGACCAGACAGGGGTATTACTGTTCTGTCTGAGGAGGACCAGACAGGGGTATTACTGTTCTGTCTGAGGAGGACCAGACAGGGGTATTCCTGTTCTGTCTGAGGAGGACCAGACAGGGGTATTACTGTTCTGTCTGAGGAGGACCAGACAGGGGTATTACTGTCCTGTCTGTGGAGGACCAGACAGGGGTATTACTGTCCTCTTCTGAGGAGGACCAGACCAAGAGCATTACTGTCCTCTATGAGGATGACCAGACCAGGGGTATTACTGTCCTCTTTTGAGGAGGACCAGACCAGAATGGAATATAACTGTCCCCTATGAGAAGGACCAGACTGGGATATTACTGTCCTGTCTGAGGAGGACCAGGCCAGACTGGGATATTACTGTCCTGTCTGAGGAGGACCAGACGAGACTGGGATATTACTGTCCTGTCTGAGGAGGACCAGACCAGGGTATTACTGTCCTGTCTGAGGAGGACCAGACCAGGGTATTACTGTCCTGTCTGAGGAGGACCAGACCAGGGATATTACTGTCCTGTCTGAGGAGGACCAGACAGGGGTATTACTGTCCTGTCTGAGGAGGACCAGACCAGGGTATTACTGTTCTGTCTGAGGAGGACCAGACAGGGGTATTACTGTTCTGTCTGAGGAGGACCAGACAGGGGTAGTTACTGTTCCTGTCTGAGGAGGACCAGACAGGGGTATTACTGTTCTGTCTGAGGAGGACCAGACAGGGGGTATTACTGTTCTGTCTGAGGAGGACCAGACAGGGGTATTACTGTTCTGTCTGAGGAGGACCAGACAGGGGTATTACTGTTCTGTCTGAGGAGGACCAGACAGGGGTATTACTGTCCTGTCTGAGGAGGACCAGACAGGGGTATTACTGTTCTGTCTGAGGAGGACCAGACAGGGGTATTACTGTTCTGTCTGAGGAGGACCAGACAGGGGTATTACTGTTCTGTCTGAGGAGGACCAGACAGGGGTATTACTGTCCTGTCTGAGGAGGACCAGACAGGGGTATTACTGTTCTGTCTGAGGAGGACCAGACAGGGGTATTACTGTTCTGTCTGAGGAGGACCAGACAGGGGTATTCCTGTTCTGTCTGAGGAGGACCAGACAGGGGTATTACTGTTCTGTCTGAGGAGGACCAGACAGGGGTATTACTGTCCTGTCTGTGGAGGACCAGACAGGGGTATTACTGTCCTCTTCTGAGGAGGACCAGACCAAGAGCATTACTGTCCTCTATGAGGATGACCAGACCAGGGGTATTACTGTCCTCTTTTGAGGAGGACCAGACCAGAATGGAATATAACTGTCCCCTATGAGAAGGACCAGACTGGGATATTACTGTCCTGTCTGAGGAGGACCAGGCCAGACTGGGATATTACTGTCCTGTCTGAGGAGGACCAGACGAGACTGGGATATTACTGTCCTGTCTGAGGAGGACCAGACCAGGGTATTACTGTCCTGTCTGAGGAGGACCAGACCAGGGTATTACTGTCCTGTCTGAGGAGGACCAGACCAGGGATATTACTGTCCTGTCTGAGGAGGACCAGACAGGGGTATTACTGTCCTGTCTGAGGAGGACCAGACCAGGGTATTACTGTTCTGTCTGAGGAGGACCAGACAGGGGTATTACTGTTCTGTCTGAGGAGGACCAGACAGGGGTATTACTGTCCTGTCTGAGGAGGACCAGACCAGGGTATTACTGTCCTGTCTGAGGAGGACCAGCCATAGGTATTACTGTCCTGTCTGAGGAGGACCAGACAGGGGTATTACTGTTCTGTCTGAGGAGTACCAGACAGGGGTATTACTGTTCTGTCTGAGGAGGACCAGACAGGGGTATTACTGTTCTGTCTGAGGAGGACCAGACAGGGGTATTACTGTTCTGTCTGAGGAGGACCAGACCAGGGTATTACTGTCCTGTCTGAGGAGGACCAGACAGGGGTATTACTGTTCTGTCTGAGGAGGACCAGACAGGGGTATTAGTGTCCTGTCTGAGGAGGACCAGACAGGGGTATTACTGTTCTGTCTGAGGAGGACCAGACAGGGGTATTACTGTCCTGTCTGAGGAGGACCAGACAGGGGTATTAGTGTCCTGTCTGAGGAGGACCAGACCAGGGTATTACTGTTCTGTCTGAGGAGGACCAGACAGGGGTATTGACTTTCCTGTCTGAGGAGGACCAGACAGGGGTATTACTGTCCTGTCTGAGGAGGACCAGACCAGGGTATTACTGTTCTGTCTGAGGAGGACCAGACAGGGTATTACTGTTCTGTCTGAGGAGGACCAGACAGGGTATACTGTCTGTCTGAGGAGGACCAGACATAGGTATTACTGTCCTGTCTGAGGAGGACCAGACAGGTATTACTGTCCTGTCTGAGGCGGACCAGACAGGGGTATTACTGTCCTGTCTGAGGAGTACCAGACATAGGGGTATTACTGTTCTGTCTGAGGAGGACCAGACAGGGGTATTACTGTTCTGTCTGAGGAGGACCAGACATGGGTATTACTGTCTGTCTGAGGAGGACCAGACCAGGGTATTACTGTCTGTCTGAGGAGGACCAGACCAGGGTATTACTGTCTGTCTGAGGAGGACCAGACAGGGGTATTACTGTTCTGTCTGAGGAGGACCAGACAGAGGTATTACTGTCCTGTCTGAGGAGGACCAGACAGGGTATTACTGTTCTGTCTGAGGAGGACCGACAGGGTATTACTGTTCTGTCTGGGGGACCAGACAGGGTATTACTGTTCTGTCTGAGGAGGACCAGACAGGGGTATTACTGTTCTGTCTGAGGAGGACCAGACAGGGGTATTACTGTTCTGTCTGAGGAGGACCAGACAGGGGTATTACTGTTCTGTCGGAGGAGGACCAGACAGGGGTATTACTGTTCTGTCTGAGGAGGACCAGACAGGGGTATTACTGTTCTGTCTGAGGAGGACCAGACAGGGGTGTTACTGTCCTGTCTGAGGAGGAAACAGACAGGGGTATTACTGTTCTGTCTGAGGAGGACCAGACAGGTGTATTACTGTTCTGTCTGAGGAGGACCAGACAGGGGTATTACTGTTCTGTCTGAGGAGGACAGACAGGGGTATTATGTTCTGTCTGAGGAGGAACAGACAGGGGTATTACTGTCCTTACCTGTTCTGTGTGAGGAGGACCCGACAGGGGTTATTATGTTCTGTCTTGAGGAGGAACAGGACAGGGGTATTACTTTGTTTCTGTCTGAGGAGGAACCAGACAGGGGTATTACCCCTGTCTGTCTGAGGGACCAGACAGGCTCGATTACTGTTCTGTCTGAGGCAGAGGATTAGCTGTCGAGAGGAACAGACGGGTATTACTGTTCTGTCTGAGGAGGACCAGACATGGGTAAAGTTACCTGTATCCTACGTCTGAGGAGGAACCAGAACAGGGGATGTTACTGTCTGTCTGAGGAGGAACAGACAGGGTATTACTGTTCTGTCTGAGGAGGACCAGACAGGGGTATTAATGTTCTGTCTGAGGAGACCAGACAGGGGTATTACTTGTTCTGTCTGAGTGAGGACCAGACAGGGTATTACTGTTCTGTTGAGAGAGAAGGGGTTACTGTCTCTGAGAGAACCAGACGGGGTAGTTACTGTTCTGTCTGAGGGGACCAGACAGGGTATTACTGTTCTCTGTCTGTCGGAGGACCAGACAAGGGGTATTACTGTTCTGTCTGCGAACAGCAGGGATATTTTGTGAGGAGGAGAGGGTAAAAACGTTTGTCGGAGGGACAGACGTTCCCCTAGGAAGAGACGGATACTCTGTTGGATAAGACAGGGTATGTTCTGCTGAGGAGGACCAGACAGGGGTTATGCTTTCGTGAGGAGGACAGACAGGGGTATGTACTGTTCTGTTGAGGAGACAGACAGGGGTATTACTGTCCTGTCTGGGAGGACCAGACAGGTGGTATTACTGTTCTGGGATCTGAGGAGGACCAACATGGGTATTACTGTCTGTCTGAGGAGACCAGACAGGGGTATTACGGTTCGTCTGAGGAGGACCAGACAGGGGATATTTTTAGGCAACAGGGTATTCTGTCTGAGAGGACAGACAGGGGTATTACTGTTCTGTCTGAGGAGGACCAGACAGGGGTATTACTGTACCTGTCTGAGGAGGACGCAAAGGGGGTATATACTGTTCTGTCTGAGGCAGGCCAGTACCAGGGGTATTTACTGTTCTGTCGAGAGGAGAACCAGACAGGGGTATTACTGTTCTGTACGAGGAGGACCAGACAGGGTACACAATTACTGTTCATGTCTGAGGAGGAACAGACAGGGGTTATACGGTTCTGTCTGAGGAGGACCAGACAGGGGTATTACTAGTTCTGTCTGAGGAGGACAGACAGGGGTATTCTCCTGATCCTGTCTGAGGAGGACCAGACCAGGGGTATTATCGTTCTGTCTGGGAGGCCAGTAAGGATTACGTGTCTGTGAGTAGACAGGGGTATTACTGTTCTGTCTGAGGAGGACCAGACAGGGGTAGTTAGCTGGGGATGGTGGACTTTCTGTCTGAGGAGGACCCCGACAGGGGTATTACTGTTTGTCTGAGGAGGAACCAGACAGGGGGGTATTTACTGTTCTGTTGAGGAATGGACCAGACAGGTGGTATACTGTCCTGTCTGAGGAGGACCAGACAGGGGTATTACTGTTCTGTCTGAGGAGGACCCAGACAGGGTTATTACTGTTCTGTCTGAGAGGAAACAGACAGGGGTATCTGTTCTGCTGAGGCTGGACCAGACAGGGGTATTACTGTTTCTGTCTGAGGAGGACACGAACAGGGGTATTACTGTTCTGTCTGAGGCGACCAGACAGGGGTATTACGTTTCTGTCTGAGAAGGAACAGAAGGGGTATTACTGTTTGTCGGAGGAGGACCAGACAGGGGTATACTGTTCTGTCTAGGAGGAGAGGGATACTTCCTGCTAGGACAACCAGGGGTAATTACTGTTCTGTCTGAGGAGGACCAGACAGGGGTATTACTGTTCTGTCTGAGGAGGACCAGACAGGGGTATTACTGTTCTGTCTGAGGAGGACCAGACAGGGGTATTACTGAGCCCATGTGTGTTTGTCTTAATCTTCACCTTTAAAGCTGCCCACAATCCTTCCTCATTGCTCTGTGATGTCCCTCTTCCTTCACTAGCAGCGTTCTTCCAGAATGCAGGTACTGGCCGGCCCAAACACACAAAACAATCAACATAGCTTCCATTACAAACTTGGGTCAAAATGTAATCATGATTTATGAGGAGGATCCTGCGACACAGGTGCCTATGTGGACCTCTCACCCCCTCTGTCTTTTACCCAGACCGCAGCTCAGACCAATTACTGCAAGAATGACAAGTTGCCAACGTGACGGGCGGCACTAGACGACAGAGCTGACAGAGCTAAGCTGCTGCCTTCTCACCGCTCTCTACTCTGCCTGTCGCCTGTCGCAGTACATACCCCACTGCCAAAGTAAAGGGCTTCTTTGAGATATAACATAACACTATTGACTGTGATAGACTAGCGTCCTGTCCAGGGGGTGTATTTGTACATCAAGCTGCCTCACCCTACAGTAACAGGAGATAGACTAGCGTCCAGTCCAGGGGGTGTATTTGTACATCAAGCTGCCTCACCCTACAGTAACAGGAGATAGACTAGAGTCCGGTACAGGGGTGATTTATACATCAAGAGGCCTCACACGACAGTAACAGGAGATAGACTAGCGTCCTGTACAGGGGGTGTAATTTGTACATCAAAGGCTGCTATACACTACCAGTAACAGGAGATAGACTAGCGTCCTGTCCAGGGGGTGTATTTGTACATCAAGCTGCCTCACCCTACAGTAACAGGAGATAGACTAGCGTCCGGTCCAGGGGGTGTATTTGTACATCAAGCTGCCTCACCCTACAGAAACAGGAGAATAGAACTAGCGTCCGTCCGGTGGGGATTTGTACATCAAAGCTGCCTCACACTACAGTAAACAGGAGATAGACCTAGCGGCCTGGTCCAGGGGGTTATTTGTACATCAAGCTTGTCACCCTACAGAAACAGGAGATAGACTAGCGTCCGGTCCAGGGGGTGTATTTGTACATCAAGCTGCCTCACACTACAGAAACAGGAGATAGACTAGCGTCCGGTCCAGGGGGTGTATTGTACAATCAAGCTGCCTCACCCTACCAGAAACAGGAGATAGACTAGCCGTCCTGTCCAGGGGGGTATTTGTAAATCAAGCTGCCTCACACTACAGTAACGGAAGATAGACTAGCAGTCCTGTCCAGGGGGTGTATGTGTACATCAAGCTGCCTCACCTACAGTAACAGGAGATCGACTAGCGTCGGGTCCAGGGGGTGATTTGTACATCAAGCTGCCTCACCCTACAGAATACAGGAGAATAGACTAGGTCCGGTCCAGGGGGTGTCATTTACATCAAGCTGCTCTCACACTCAGAAAACAGGAGATAGACTAGCGTCGGTCCAGGGGTGTATTTGTACATCAAGCTGCATCACCATACAGTAACAGGAGATTAGACTAGGCTGCCAGGGGTGTATTTGTACATCAAGTGCCTCACACTACAGAAACAGGAATAAGACTAGCGTCCTGTCCAGGGGGGTATTGTGTTTATACAATCAAGCTGCCTCACCCATACAGTAACAGGAGATAGACTAGCGTCCGTCAAGGGGGTGGATTTGTACATCAAGCTGCCTCACACCTACCGAAAAAGGCGGTAGACTAGCGTCCGGTCCAGGGGGTTGTATTTGTACATCAGCTTGCCTCACACTACAGAAACGGAGATAGACTAGGTCCTGTCCAGGGGGTGTATGTACATCAAGCTGCCTCACCACTATAGAACAGGAGATAGACTAGCGTCCTGTCCAGGGGGTGTATTTATACCAAAGCTGCCTCACCCTACAGTAACAGGAGATAGACTAGCGTCCTGTCCAGGGGGTGTATTTGTACATCAAGCTGCCTCACCCTATAGAAACAGGAGATAGACTAGCGTCCGGTCCAGGGGGTGTATTGTGACATCAAGCTGCCTCACCCTACGTAACAGGAGATAGACTAGCGTCTGTCCAGGGGGTGTTTTGTACATCAAGCTGCCTCACCCTACAGAAACAGGAGATAGACTAGCGTCCGGTCCAGGGGGTGTATTTGTACATCAAGCTGCCTCACCCTACAGAAACAGGAGATAGACTAGCGTCCTGTCCAGGGGGTGTATTTGTACATCAAGCTGCCTCACCCTACAGTAACAGGAGATAGACTAGCGTCCTGTCCAGGGGGTGTATTTGTACATCAAGCTGCCCACCTACAGTAAAGGAAGATCGACTAGAGTCCTGTACAGTGGTGTATTTGTACATCAAGCTGCCTCACCCTATAGAAACAGGAGATAGACTAGCGTTCCGGTAGGTGGGTGGTATTTGTACATCAAGCTGCCTCACCCTAACAGTAACAGGAGAAGACTAGCGTCCTGTCCAGGGGTGTATTTATTACATCAGCTGCCTCACCTACGAAACAGGAGCTAGACTAGCCGTTCCGGGCAAGGGGTGTATTTGTACATCAGCTGCATCACCTCTACAGAAACAGGGAGATAGACTAGTGTCCGGTCCAGGGGGTGATTGTATTTTGTTACATCCAAGATGCCTACCCTTACAGAAACAGGAGATAGACTAGCGGCCCCCTCCGGTCCAAGGGGGTGTATTTGTACTCAAGCTGCTCACCCACAGTAACAGGAGAGTAGACATAGCGTCCGCCGGTCAGGGGGTGCTATTTTACATCAGCTGCGCCACACTACAGTAACAGGAGATAGATAGCGTCCGGTCCAGGGGTGTATTTGTACATCAAGCTGCCTCACCCTACAGTAACTAGGAGATAGACTAGAGTCCGGTCCAGGGGGTGTATTGTATTTGTTACCTCAAGCTGCCCCCACACCTACAGAAACAGAGAAGGACTAGCGTCCTGTCAGGGGGTGTATGTACATCAAAGCTGCCTCACCCTACAGAAAACACCATATCGAGATACGGACTCCTGCTAATCAAATCCAAGAAATATGTATTAGTCCAGCGCCGACTACAACAGTGGAAATGCGTATTACGAGCCCTAAAACACCACAATGCTAGTTTTTTTAAAAAAATGAAAAAGAAATAAAAAGTAACAAGTAATTAAAGAGCAGCAGTTAAATAACAATTAGCGAGACTTATACAGGGGGGGTACCGGTACAGAGGTCAATGTGTGGGGGCACACCGGTTAGTCGAGGTAATTGAGGTAATATGTACATGTAGGCAGAGTTATTAAAGTGACTATGCATAGCTGATAATAACAGAGAGTAGCAGCGGTGTAAAAGAGGGGAGGGGGAGGGGTGCAATGAAAATAGTCTGGGTAGCCATCTGATTAGATGTTCAGCCTAAAGGAGTAGTAGCACCTTTCTCTCCAGAGTGTACTGACTGACTGACTGACTGACTGACTGGCTGACTAGCTGGCTGGCTGGCTGGCTGGCTGACTGACTGGCTGACTGACTGGCTGACTGGCTGACTGGCTGACTGGCTGACTAGCTGGCTGGCTGGCTGGCTGACTGACTGACTGGCTGACTGGCTGGCTGGCTGGCCGACTGACTGGCTGGCTGACTGGTGCTGGGATGGCTGCTGACTGAACAAGCCAGTTATGGAAGTTCCACAGTTATTTACCCATTATAAAGCATGACATGCAAAGTTTGAGACGTTTATTGCTGACTGACTGGCTGGCTGGCTGGCTGGCTGGCTGGCTGGCTGACTGGCTGACTGACTGACTGACTGACTGACTGACTGACTGACTGCAGTTATGGAGTTCTACTGACCTTAGAGCTTTGCTGCTACATACCTTGACTGGGTTGGTTCAATATCCATACTCAACATCCGCTGTCTCTGTGGAAGATCCATTTTAGAGGCATATCAGTCCTAGAGGACAGTAATACCCCTGTCTGGTCCTCCTCATAGAGGACAGTAATACCCCTGTCTGGTCCTCCTCATAGAGGACAGTAATACCCCTGGTCTGGTCCTCCTCATATCAGTCAGAAATCGATGCTTCTCCAAGAACACGTTTTCATTTTGTATTTGAATAGAGATCGCCGATATGCATATATGAGCTCAACTCAGATGGAAAACAATGTGTTACAACGTAATGTAATCTAGCGTCGTAGATGTGGAAGGGTAAGTGAAATGTACAGATGATTGCGTAGGCGTGAAAGGGATGGAACGAAGTAGTTTCCTGTTATATTAAAACAAAAAAAAGAGTTGATACTGTAAGGCTGTAGGGGCTAGCAGTGGACCATTGTAACTAATCCACTCTCATGTTCCAAGCCTGAGGAGTCACAAGCATACACACACACACGCACATCGAGGAGGTGAACGACAGACAGAGCCATTAAAGAGGATCAAGTGTTGACTCGCTCATTTCCCAGGAGACTTTGTGTTAATTATCCAATAAACATGCTGGTTGACATCAACAACAACAACACACACACACACACACACACACACACACACACACACACACACACACACACACACACACACACACACACACACACACACACCACACACAAACACACACACACAGAGGTAAACAATAACAGATCCTGGCTGTCACTGATTGGTAATTGGAGCTGTCAGTGACCTGAGAAGGCGGGTCGTTAAACCTTTTTAGCAAATCCCGTTATTAGAAAAACAAAATTTGATCAATAACCTAATTACTGACACCATTTCCAGAACTAAAATACTTCCTAAAATGTTTTGTTTTCCATCGGGATCGAATGACGAGGGCCCATTTATATTACATGGTACTCTGTCTGTTTAACGGGTTAGCTAACTCCTGAAAAAGTCCACTTCATCGACCTCCTCTACCGGCACACAGCACCAATCACCTTTGACAAGTTCAATAGCCTGTGCCATTTTCCCCTCTCGCTGAATTAAGTGAAGTGTCCCTCCTCTCAGAGAATAGCAGGCTGAGTTCTCGGCTTCTCACCCTTTGCAGGTGACCTGTCAGCCAATAGCTGCGGTCTCAGAAGAACTCGACAGTGCTTGGCATTTGATTGGCTCCCTGGTGACTAGAGAAGGTTGCACCGGAGCAGCCTTACAGAAGTGGTGATTGAAACCATAGCCTGCTTCTAATGAAGGGAACTAGAGAGGGGACACGTCTCACTTTGGAGTGAATACTACACCCTATAAAGAGTACGACGGCTCATATAGCAGGGAATCACAGTGCCCTCTGAAGGAGCCACATCATCTCACATGTGTATAAGTATCCTACACCCTTTGCCTAACTAGGTGCCCTGTTAAGGGGACACGTCATTTCACATAGGGATAAGTACTACACCCTTGCTTTAACTCGGTGATCTATGAAGGGTGCATGACGTCTCACAAATGAGTGAACTCTGTAACCGAGTTGGCTCCTTCAGGGAGGACCCGTCTGTCCCCAGGGAGCGTAGGCCATGGACGACTCCTCTTCGTCACAATGGGCAGTCATTCTATCCCATTCCAAACCTTCCGGTGTCTGCTTCAAAGTCCTGCCTCTAGGTGTTCCATGGATGCTCTCTTTTCCCCTTGCTGGTTCCAGGATAGAGGTTGCCTGGTGATGTTGGAGGGCGGGCTTTCGGAGAGCGTGGCTGTTCCGTACCTCATCTTCTGGAACCATGGTCTACCTCATGAAGAAAACATGCCCTTTGTTAATACAATTATACGTCTGTTACAAACATGTCAACCCATTGGCTTGATTAAAGTCAATCATTCTCAAAGGTTATAAGTCACCAGGCACCATTGTTCTGTAACTGTGTATTAAAGTCTTCCTCCAGTCTCCTTTTCACCTCATTTAACACCTGGTTTACGAAAAAGTACATCTCAATAGGTGGTCCAGCTATTGACATTACATGGCACAAGTAGGGGGGTGGGCCTTTCCTCTGTTGCACTATATTGGGAGGGCCTTCTATGTTCGAAATAATCGGGGGGCCTTTCCTCTGTTGTACTTGTGGTGAGGCCTCTTCCTTGTTGTACTCTAATGGGTGGGGCCTTCCTCATGAGGTACTCGTTGGGTGGGCCTTTCTCTGTGTATCTATTGGGTGGGCCTTCCTCTGTTGTACTCTAATGGGTGGGCCTTCCTCTGGTGTACTCTAATGGGTGGGCTCTTTACTCGTGCTACTCTATTGGGTGGGCCTTCCTCTGTTGTACTCTAATGGGTGGGCCTTTCCTCTGTTGTACTCTGTTGGGTGGGCCTTTCCTCTGTTGTACTCTATTGGGTGGGCCTTTCCTCTGTTGTACTCTGTTGGGTGGGCCTTTCCTCTGTTGTACTCTATTGGGTGGGCCTTTCCTCTGTTGTACTCTGTTGGGTGGGCCTTTCCTCTGTTGTACTCTATTGGGTGGGCCTTTCCTCTGTTGTACTCTATTGGGTGGGCCTTTCCTCTGTTGTACTCTAATGGGAGGGCCTTTCCTCTGTTGTACTCTGTTGGGTGGGCCTTTCCTCTGTTGTACTCTGTTGGGTGGGCCTTTCCTCTGTTTACTATAATGGGAGGCCTTCCTCTGTTGTAAATGTTGGGTGGGCCTTCCTCTGTTTGTACTATATTGGGTGGGCCTTTCTCGGTGTATAGATTGGGCGGGCATGTCCTCTGTTGTACTCTAATGGGAGGGCCTTTCCTCTGTTGTACTATATTGGGAAGGCCTTTCCTCTGTTGTACTCTAATGGGAGGGCCTTTCCTCTGTTGTACTATATTGGGAGGGCCTTTCCTCTGTTGTACTCTAATGGGAGGGCCTTTCCTCTGTTGTACTCTAATGGGTGGCCTTTACCTATGTGTACTCTGTTGGGTGGCCTTTCCTCTGTTGTACTCTAATGGGAGGGCCTTTCCTCTGTTGTACTCTGTGAGCGGTGGGGCCTTCCTCTGTTGCACTATATTGGGAGGGCCTTCCTCTGTTGCACTCTAAGGGGAGGCCTTTCCTCTTTTGTACTCTAATGGGAGGCCTTTCCTACTGTGTACCTGTCGGGTGGCTTCCTCTGTTGCACTCTATTGGGTGGCCCTTTCATTGTTGTACTCTAATGGGAGGGCTTTCTCGTTGTACTTAATGGGAGGGCACTATTCCTTGTGTACTATGTGTCATCAATATTTCCTCTGAAGCAAAGGAAGAGACCGATGACATCTAAAATCAAATCAAAATCAAATCTAATTGTATTTGTCACGTAGCGCCGCAACAAACAGTATACAACTTACTAGTGACAATGCGTACTTACGAGAAGCCCGAAAAGATATGTGGTACTAAGTTTGGGTGCTGGATAAGATTGGGATAATTGTGGGTGATGTATATATATGGTACAATGTTGGGGGCTGGTGGCGTATTGGTATATATATTGGTACTATAATGTTGGGGGCTGGTATATATATTGGTACTATAATGTTGGGGGCTGGTATATATATTGGTACTAATTTTGGGTGCTGGTACACGTGACAGTACTAATTTGGGGTGTTAGTATATGTTTTGGGTGCTGGCATAGACAGGGGTAGTAGGGGTGCTGAGAGTTTTACAGCACCCTAGAAAAATGGAACAAAAAAAAACACCTTTTTAATTATATTTGAAAAAAATTGAGGGGGGGGGGCTTTTACTGTTATTAGTGGACTGAAATAGACGTCTGTAGCGCTGGCATCTCTGCTTTAACAACAATCAAAAAAGGTATTTGTATAATTAAAAACAGTATCTTGCAGGATTCAATAGTTGGAATTGTAAAAGTCATTGCCCTGTCCCTTTCTCTGTGATCACCATTCTACTGGACGGAATGAAAAAACTAACCCTGGGTCCCTTTCTCTGTGATCACCATTCTATTGGAACCCAGAATGAACTAAACCCTGTCCCTTTCTCTGTGATCACCATTCTATTGGAACCCAGAATGAACTAAACCCTGTCCCTTTCTCTGTGATCACCATTCTATTGGAACCCAGAATGAACTAAACCCTGTCCCTTTCTCTGTGATCACCATTCTATTGGAACCCAGAATAATGAATAAACCTTACCCTTTCTCTGTGATCAACCATTCTATTGGAACCAGAATGAACTAAACCTGCCCTTTAACTGTGACACAATTCATTGGAACCCAGAATGAACTAAACCCTGTCCCTTTCTCTGTGATCACCATTCTATTGGAACCCAGAATGGACTAAACCCTGTCCCTTTCTCTGTGATCACCATTCTATTGGAACCCAGAATGAACTAAACCCTGTCCCTTTCTCTGTGATCACCATTCTATGGAATCCCGAAGAACTAACCCTGTCCCTTCTCTGCGATCCCCTCT
>NC_052318.1:4055666-4185525 GCF_016432855.1 Salvelinus namaycush | reverse complement strand
TGGTCCTATACTAGAGGAGTTGTAGTAGCCTGGTCCTATACTAGGATTGTAGTAGCCTGGTCCTATACTAGGAGTTGTAGTAGCCTGGTCCCTTATACTAGGAGTTATAGTAGCTGGTCCTTATACTAGGAGTTGTAGTAGCCTGGTCCCTATACTAGGAGTGTAGTAGCCTGGTCCCCTATACTAGGAGTTGTAGTAGCCTGGTCCTATACTAGGAGTTGTAGTAGCCTGGTCCTTATACTATAGTGGTAGTAGCCTGGTCCCTATACTAGGAGATTGTAGTAGCTGGTCCCTATACTAGGAGTTGTAGTAGCCTGGTCCCTATACTAGGAGTTGTAGTAGCCTGGTCCCTATACTAGTAGTGTAGTAGCCTGGTCCTATTCTAGGAGTTGTAGTAGCTGGTCCTATACTAGTAGTGGTAGTAGCCTGGTCCCTATACTAGGAGTTGTAGTAGCCTGGTCCCTATACTAGGAGTTGTAGTAGCCTGGTCCCTATACTAGGAGTTGTAGACTGGTCCTTATACTAGTAGTTGTAGTAATCTGGTCCCTATACTAGGAGTTGTAGTAGCCTGGTCCCTATACTAGTAGTGGTCGTAGCCTGGTCCCTATACTAGGAGTGGTAGTAGCCTGGTCCCTATACTAGTAGTAGGAGTAGTAGTAGTATGGTCCCTATACTAGGAGTGATAGTAGCCTGGTCCCTATACTAGGAGTGGTAGTAGCCTGGTCCCTATATTAGTAGTGGTAGTAGCCTGGTCCCTGTACTAGTAGTAGTAGTGGTAATAGCCTGGTCCCTATACTAGTAGTGGTAGTAGCCAGGTCCCTATACTAGTAGTAGTAGTGGTAATAGCCTGGTCCCTATACTAGGAGTGGTAGTAGCCTGGTCCCTATACTAGTAGTAGGAGTTGTAGTAGCCTGGTCCTTATACTAGCAGTGGTAGTAGCCTGGTCCTTATACTAGGAGTGGTAGTAGCCTGGTCCCTATACTAGTAGTGGTTGTAGCCTGGTCCTTATACTAGAGTGTAGTAGCCTGGTCACTATACTAGTAGTGGTAGTAGCCTGGTCCCTATACTAGGAGTGGTAGTAGCCTGGTCCCTATACTAGTGGTGGTAGTAGCGTGTTTATACTAGTGTGGTAGTAGCCTGGTCCTTATACTAGGATTGTAGTAGCCTGGTCCTTATACTAGTAGTGGTAGTAGCCTGGTCCTATACTAGGAGTTGTAGTAGCCTGGTCCTTATACTAGGAGTTGTAGTAGCCTGGTCCCTATACATAGTGGTAGTAGCCTGGTCCCTATACTAGGAGTGTTAGTAGCCTGGTCCCTATACTAGGAGTTGTTAGTAGCCTGTCCTATACTAGTAGTGGTAGTAGCCTGGTCCTTATAATAGTGAGTGGTAGTAGCCTGGTCCTTACTAGGAGTTGTAGTAGCCTGGTCCTTATACTAGGAGTGTAGTAGCCTGGTCCTATACTAGGAGTTGTATAGCCTCGCTTGATACTAGCTTGTGAGTAGCCTGTCCCTTACTGAGTTGTAGTAGCCTGGTCCCTATACTAGGAGTTGTAGTAGCCTGGTCCTATACTAGGAGTTGTAGTAGCCTGGTCCTTATATACTAGTAGTGGTAGTAGCCTGGTCCCTATAACTAGGAGTTGTAGTAGCCTGGTCCCTTATACTAGGAGTTGTAGTAGCCTGGTCCCTATACTAGGAGGTGTAGTAGCCTGGGCCTATACTAGGAGTTGTAGTAGCCTGGTCCTATACTAGGAGTTGTAGTAGCCTGGTCCTTATACAGTAGTAGGTAGTAGCCTGGTCCCTATACTAGGAGTTGTAGTAGCCTGGTCACTATACTAGGAGTTGTAGTAGCCTGGTCCCTATACTAGGAGTTGTAGTAGCCTGGTCCCTATACAGGATGAGTAGCCTGGTCCCTATACTAGGAGTTTTAGTAGCCTGGTCCTTATACTAGTAGTGGTAGTAGCCTGGTCCCTATTCTAGGAGTTTAGTAGCCTGGTCCTATACTTAGCGGTGAGTGCCTCGGTATACTAGGAGTTGTAGTAGCCTGGTCTATACTAGGAGTGTAGTAGCCTGGTCCCTATACTAGGAGTTGTAGTAGCCTGGTCCCTATACTAGGAGTTGTAGACTGGTCCTTATACTAGTAGTTGTAGTAATCTGGTCCCTATACTAGGAGTTGTAGTAGCCTGGTCCCTATACTAGGAGTTGTAGTAGCCTGGTCCCTATACTAATAGTGGTAGTAGCCTGGTCCCTATACTAGGAGTAGTAGTAGTATGGTCCCTATACTAGTAGTGGTAGTAGCCTGGTCCCTATACTAGGAGTTGTAGTAGCCTGGTCCTTATACTAGGAGTTGTAGTAGCCTGGTCCCTATACTAATAGTGGTAGTAGCCTGGTCCCTATACTAGGAGTTGTAGTAGCCTGGTCCCTATACTAGGAGTTGTAGTAGCCTGGTCCTTATACTAGTAGTGGTAGTAGCCTGGTCCCTATACTAGGAGTTGTAGTAGCCTGGTCCCTATACTAGGAGTTGTAGTAGCCTGGTCCTTATACTAGGAGTTGTAGTAGCCTGGTCCCTATACTAGGAGTTGTAGTAGCCTGGTCCTTATACTAGGAGTTGTAGTAGCCTGGTCCCTATACTAGGAGTTGTAGTAGCCTGGTCCCTATACTAGGAGTTGTAGTAGCCTGGTCACTATACTAGGAGTTGTAGTAGCCTGGTCACTATACTAGTAGTGGTAGTAGCCTGGTCCCTATACTAGGAGTGGTAGTAGCCTGGTCCCTATACTAGGAGTTGTAGTAGCCTGGTCCCTATACTAGGAGTTGTAGTAGCCTGGTCCCTATACTAGGAGTTGTAGTAGCCTGGTCCTTATACTAGTAGTGGTAGTAGCCTGGTCCCTATTCTAGGAGTTGTAGTAGCCTGGTCCTTATACTAGTAGTGGTAGTAGCCTGGTCCCTATACTAGGAGTTGTAGTAGCCTGGTCCCTATACTAGGAGTTGTAGTAGCCTGGTCCCTATACTAGGAGTTGTAGTAGCCTGGTCCCTATACTAGGAGTTGTAGACTGGTCCTTATACTAGTAGTGGTAGTAGCCTGGTCCCTATACTAGTAGTAGTGGTAGTAGCCTGGTCCCTATACTAGTAGTGGTAGTAGCCTGGTCCTTATACTAGTAGTGGTAGTAGCCTGGTACCTGCACTAGGAGTTGTAGTAGCCTGGTCCTTATACTAGGAGTTGTAGTAGCCTGGTCCTTATACTAGTAGTGGTAGTAGCCTGGTCCTTATACTAGTAGTGGTAGTAGCCTGGTCCCTATACTAGGAGTTGTAGTAGCCTGGTCCTTATACTAGGAGTTGTAGTAGCCTGGTCCCTATACTAGTAGTGGTAGTAGCCTGGTCCCTATACTAGGAGTGGTAGTAGCCTGGTACCTATACTAGTAGTGGTAGTAGCCTGGTCCTTATACTAGGAGTTGTAGTAGCCTGGTCCTTATACTAGTAGTGGTAGTAGCCTGGTCCCTATACTAGGAGTTGTAGTAGCCTGGTCCTTATACTAGGAGTTGTAGTAGCCTGGTCCCTATACTAGGAGTTGTAGTAGCCTGGTCCTTATACTAGTAGTGGTAGTAGCCTGGTCCCTATACTAGGAGTTGTAGTAGCCTGGTCCCTATACTAGGAGTTGTAGTAGCCTGGTCCCTGTACTAGGAGTTGTAGTAGCCTGGTCCCTGTACTAGTAGTAGTGGTAGTAGCCTGGTCCCTATACTAGTAGTGGTAGTAGCCTGGTCCCTATACTAGGAGTTGTAGTAGCCTGGTCCCTATACTAGGAGTAGTAGTAGCCTGGTCCCTATACTAGGAGTAGTAGTAGCCTGGTCCCTATACTAGGAGTTGTAGTAGCCTGGTCCTTATACTAGGAGTTGAAGTAGCCTGGTCCCTGTACTAGGAGTTGTAGTAGCCTGGTCCCTATACTAGTAGTAGTGGTAGTAGCCTGGTCCCTATACTAGTAGTGGTAGTAGCCTGGTCCCTATACTAGGAGTTGTAGTAGCCTGGTCCTTATACTAGGAGTTGTAGTAGCCTGGTAAGCTCATGGGCCTACTCTCTGGATTCCAGACAGTATCCCAGTATATGTACTAGACTACTAGACTTTATTAGAATGTACTAGACTGTACTAGACTAGACTGTACTGTATTGTACTAGACTGTACTAGACTAGACTGTACTGTACTAAACTGTACTGTATTGTACTAGACTGTACTAGACTAGACTGTACTGTATTGTACTAAACTGTACTGTATTGTACTAGACTGTACTGTACTAGACTGTACTGTATTGTACTAGACTGTACTTTACTGTATTGTACTAGACTGTACTGTATTGTATTAGACTGTATTAGACTAGACTGTACTGTATTGTACTAGACTATACTATACTAGACTAGACTGTACTCTACTAAACTGTACTGTATTGTACTAGACTGTACTAGATGAGACTGTACTGTACTAAACTGTTCTGTATTGTGCTAGACTGTACTAGACTAGACTGTACTGTACTAAACTGTACTGTATTGTTCTAGACTGTACTAGACTGTACTGTACTAAACTGTACTGTATTGTACTAGACTAGACTGTACTGTATTGTACTAGACTGTACTAGACTAGACTGTACTGTACTAAACTGTACTGTATTGTACTGTACTAGACTAGACTGTACTGTACTAAACTGTACTGTATTGTTCTAGACTGTACTAGACTAGACTGTACTAAACTGTACTGTATTGTACTAGACTGTACTAGACTAGACTGTACTGTATTGTACTAGACTGTACTTGACTAGACTGTACTGTATTGTACTAGACTGTACTGTACTAGACTGTACTGTACTATACTTTATTAGACTGTACTGTATTGTACTAGACTGTACTGTACTATACTTTATTAGACTGTACTAGACTACTAGACTGTCCTATAATGTACTGTACTAGACTGTACTAGACTTTACTAGAATAGACTTTACTAGAATACTAGACCTTATTAGACTGTTCTGTACTAGACTACTAGATTATTAGACTGTAATGTACTAGACTGTACTAGAATGTACTGTGCTATACTAGCCTGTACTATACTTTATTAAACTGTACTGTACTAGACATTATTAGACTGTACTAGACTGAACTATACTGTACTGTACTACAATGTATTAGACTGTACAGTACTAGACTGTACTAGACTATACTGTGTTGTACTAAACATTTTTAGTCCGTACTATACTGTACTGTGTTAGACTGTACTGTATTGTACTAGACTATATTAGACTATTAGACTGAACTGTACTAGACTGTACTGTGCTGAACTACACTGTATTGTACTATACTATATTATACTATACTGTACTATACTGTACTAGACTGTTTGTACTACTGTATGTGAATTCCTATTTCAGGGGGAAAGCAGTGCATTCCTGTTTCAGGGGGGAAGCACTGCATTCTTGTTTCAGGGGGGAAAGCACTGCATCCCTGTTTCAGGGGGGAAGCAGTGCATTCTTGTTTCAGGGGGGAAAGCACTGCATCCCTGTTTCAGGGGGGAAGCAGTGCATTCCTGTTTCAGGGGGGAAAGCACTGCATCCCTGTTTCAGGGGGGAAAGCACTGCATTCCTGTTTCAGGGGGGAAGCAGTGCATTCCTGTTTCAGCGGGGAAGCAGTGAATTCCTGTTTCAGCGGGGAAGCAGTGAATTCCTGTTTCAGCGGGGAAGCAGTGAATTCCTGTTTCAGCGGGGAAGCAGTGAATTCCTGTTTCAGGGGGGAAGCAGTGAATTCCTATTTCAGGGGGAAAGCAGTGCATTCCTGTTTCAGGGGGAAATCAGTGCATTCCTGTTTCAGGGGGGAAAGCAGTGCATTCCTGTTTCAGCGGGGAAGCAGTGAATTCCTGTTTCAGCGGAGAAGCAGTGAATTCCTGTTTCAGGAGGAAAGCAGTGAATTCCTGTTTCAACGGGGAAGCAGTGCATTCCTGTTTCAGCGGGGAAGCAGTGAATTCCTGTTTCAGCAGAGAAGCAGTGAATTCCTGTTTCAGCGGAGAAGCAGTGAATTCCTGTTTCAGGAGGAAAGCAGTGAATTCCTGTTTCAGCGGGGAAGCAGTGCATTCCTGTTTCAGCGGGGAAGCAGTGAATTCCTGTTTCAGCGGAGAAGCAGTGAATTCCTGTTTCAGGAGGAAAGCAGTGAATTCCTGTTTCAGCGGGGAAGCAGTGCATTCCTGTTTCAGGGTGGAAGCAGTGAATTCCTGTTTCAGGAGGAAAGCAGTGAATTCCTGTTTCAGCGGGGAAGCAGTGCATTCCTGTTTCAGCGGGGAAGCAGTGAATTCCTGTTTCAGCGGAGAAGCAGTGAATTCCTGTTTCAGGGGGGAAGCAGTGAATTCCTGTTTCAGGAGGAAAGCAGTGAATTCCTGTTTCAGCGGGGAAGCAGTGCATTCCTGTTTCAGCGGGGAAGCAGTGAATTCCTGTTTCAGCGGAGAAGCAGTGAATTCCTGTTTCAGGAGGAAAGCAGTGAATTCCTGTTTCAGCGGGGAAGCAGTGCATTCCTGTTTCAGCGGGGAAGCAGTGAATTCCTGTTTCAGCGGAGAAGCAGTGAATTCCTGTTTCAGGAGGAAAGCAGTGAATTCCTGTTTCAGCGGGGAAGCAGTGAATTCCTGTTTCAGGGGGGAAGCAGTGAATTCCTGTTTCAGCGGGGAAGCAGTGAATTCCTGTTTCAGCGGGGAAGCAGTGAATTCCTGTTTCAGCGGGGAAGCAGTGAATTCCTGTTTCAGGGGGAAAGCAGTGCATTCCTGTTTCAGGGGGAAAGCAGTGAATTCCTGTTTCAGCGGGGAAGCAGTGCATTCCTGTTTCAGCGGGGAAGCAGTGAATTCCTGTTTCAGGGGGGAAGCAGTGCATTCCTGTTTCAGCGGGGAAGCAGTGAATTCCTTTGATATGGAAGATAGTTGGCTTGTGAAGACTACAGGATAAATATTTCCCCTCTCTCAGCTCCCCTTCAGATCATCTGCCTGCCCCGGGATGTTAGTGAGTACTGTGGATGCTGCGTCAAGCAGCTGATAGCGATTCCGGCTGCTGTGAAATAGGTCAGAAAGAAGCTGATCAGTAAGATAGAGTGCCGACAGCTACTGTACATCTCCTCAGGAGCTATGTGAAGGTCCATACAGATTTTTGATTCATAAACTTCTGTTTCACCAACTTTTCTCTCTCGCTGTCACCCTGTATACTCTCTCTCTCTCAAAGTCAACTCTCTCTCTCAGACTCACACCTTAGGGACCCAGGGAAACCATTTTCCAAAACATTGACTCTGGGGAGGTCTTTTTTAGATGACTGGGGAGGTCTTTTTTAGGTGACTCTGGGGAGGTCTTTTTTTAGGTGACTCTGGGGAGGTCTTTTTTTAGGTGACTGGGGAGGTCTTCTTTAGATGACTGGGGAGGTATTTTTTAGGTGACTGGGGATGTATTTTTTAGGTGACTGGGGAGGTATTTTTTAGGTGACTGGGGAGGTATTTTTTAGGTGACTCTGGGGAGGTATTTTTTAGGTGACTCTGGGGAGGTATTTTTTAGGTGACTCTGGGGAGATCTTTTATAGGTGACTCTGGGGAGATCTTTTATAGGTGACTGGGGAGGTATTTTTTAGGTGACTGGGGAGGTCTTTTTAGGTGACTGGGGAGGTCTTTTTAGGTGACTTGGGAATATCTTTTTTATGTGACTGGGGATGTATTTTTTAGGTGACTGGGGAGGTATTTTTTAGGTGACTGGGGAGGTATTTTTTAGGTGACTGGGGAGGTATTTTTTAGGTGACTGGGGAGGTATTTTTTAGGTGACTGGGGAGGTATTTTTTAGATGACTGGGGAGGTATTTTTTAAATGACTGGGGAGGTATTTTTTAAATGACTGTGGAGGTATTTTTTATGTGACTGGGGAGGTATTTTTTATGTGACTGGGGAGGTCTTTTTAGGTGACTGGGGAGGTCTTTTTAGGTGACTGGGGAGGTCTTTTTAGGTGACTGGGGAGGTCTTTTTTAGGTGACTGGGGAGGTCTTTTTTAGGTGACTGGGGAGGTCTTTTTTAGGTGACTCTGGGGAGGTCTTTTTTAGATGACTGGGGAGGTATTTTTTAGGTGACTGGGGAGGTATTTTTAGGTGACTGGGGAGGTCCTTTTAGGTGACTGGGGAGGTCCTTTTAGGTGACTCTGGGGAGGTCTTCTTTAGATGACTGGGGAGGTCTTCTTTAGATGACTCTGGGGAGGTCTTTTTTAGGTGACTGTGGAGGTCCTTTTAGGTGACTGTGGAGGTCCTTTTAGGTGACTGTGGAGGTCCTTTTAGGTGACTGTGGAGGTCCTTTTAGGTGACTCTGGGGAGATATTTTTTAGATGACTGGGGAGGTCTTTTTTAGATGACTGGGGAGGTATTATTTAGGTGACTCTGGGGAGTTTTTTTTAGATGACTGGGGAGGTCTTTTTTAGGTGACTCTGGGGAGGTCTTTTTTAGGTGACTCTGGGGAGGTCTTTTTTAGGTGACTCTGGGGAGGTCTTTTTTAGGTGACTCTGGGGAGGTCTTTTTTAGGTGACTCTGGGGAGGTCTTTTTTAGGTGACTCTGGGGAGGTATTTTTTTAGATGACTCTGGGGAGGTATTTTTTAGGTGACTCTGGGGAGTTAAGTTTTCACAGACTATTCCCCTTTGACCATGCATAGGACAGATTGACTTTTCACATGATTCAACATGAACTCCCAAATAGACAAACACTTTACCCTCTACAGAATAATAGGTTAATACTGGGCTTGGGCCAATTCAGTTCAATTTCTCTGATGGATAGGAGAAAAGTAAACAAATGTGTGTCAATAATATCTGCTTGGAGTTTGTTTTGTCATGTGCTGTGTTTCTTGTAACTCTCCTCAGCCTTGTCAGCTCATGTGGAAGAAGGTCCATCTACAGCTCTGCAGCATGTCATATTCAGCCACTAATGTGTTTGAGACATCACTCACAGATTTAGGTCTTATTAATTACACTGATGGAGAGATAATATAATATAATTAATGTCACTCACTAAATCAGCCATGACTTATTATCGCTGTCTGGATATTCTCATCAAAATTAGGAATAAGTGTCCATACAGTAGGAGGATGTGATGGAGATGAACTTTACAACAGCAGTGTGAACATGAAGACTCACAAGCCAGGACAGGAAAATCCCCCCAGCAATGTTAACCAAAATAGAGAGAGAGAAGACAAAGAGGGAGAGGGAGAGGGAGAAGAAGAGGTAGAGGGAGGGAGAACAAGAGGAAGAGACAGGAGGAGGGAGAACATGAGGGCGAGAGAGAGAGAGAGAGAGAGAGAGAGAGAGAGAGAGAGAGAGAGAGAGAGCGAGAGAGAGCGAGAGAGAGAGAGAGAGAGAGAGAGAGGAGAGAGAGGAGAGAGAGGAGAGAGAGAGAGAGAGAGAGAGAGAGGGGAGAGGGAGAGGGAGAGAGAGAGAGAGAGGGGAGAGAGAGAGAAAAATAATCCATAGACTCTAACCACTTTGGAAAATTGAAAACAAACAACAACACAAAGAGTTATCTATCCAAAATGGAGATGTATGGGTAAATCACTTCTCCAATCCTATAACAAAGAACAAACAGCAAAAACATATACATGATTAAATACAAATCTTAGAATCAACTATTAAAGACTACCAGAAACCACTGCATTCTCCAATTACATTGAATGAACTCCAGGAAAAAATACAAACCTTCCAACCCAAAAAGGCCTGCAGTGTTGACGGCATCCTCAATGAAATGATCAAATATACAGACCACAAATTCCAATTGGCTATACTAAAACTCCTCCAGTAAGTCTCAGTAAGACAAAAATAATGGTGTTCCAAAAAAGGTCCAGTTGCCAGGACCACAAATACAAATTCCATACATAGCTCGGCCTAAACATCAGCGCCACAGGTAACTTCCACAAAGCTGAGAAACGAGCTGAGAGACAAGGCAAGAAGGAACTTCTATGGCATCAAATGGAACATAAAATTTGACATACCAGTTAGGATCTGGCTAAAAATACTTGAATCAGTTATAGAACCCATTGCCCTTTATGGTTGTGAGGTCTGGGGTCCACTCACCAACCAAGAATTCACAAAATCGGATAAACACCGAATTGAGACTCTGCATGCAGAATTCTGCAAAAATATCCTCTGTGTACAACGTAAAGCACCAAATAACACATGCAGATCAAAATTAAGCCGATACCAGGTAATTATCAAAATCCAGAAAAGAGCCGTTAAATTCTACAACCACCTAAAAGGAAGCGATTCCCCAACCTTCCATAACAAAGCCATCACCTACAGAGAGATGAACCTGGAGAAGAGTCCCCTAAGCAAGCTGGTCCTAGGGCTCTGTTCACAAACACAAACACACCCCACAGAGCCCCAGGACAACAGCACAATTAGACCCAACCAAATCATGAGAAAACAAAAAGATAATTACTTGACACATTGGAAAGAAATATCAAAAATCTGCGCAAACTAGAATGCTATTTGGCCCTAAACAGAGAGTACACAGTGGCAGAATACCTGATCACTGTGACTGACCCAAACTTAAGGAAAGCCTTGACTATGTACAGACTCAGTGAGCATAGCCTTGCTATTGAGAAAGGCCGCCGTAGGCAGACCTGGCTCTCAAGAGAAGACAGGCTATGTACACACTGCCCACAAAATGAGGTGGAAACTGAGCTGCACTTCCTAACCTCCTGCCAAATGTATGACCATATTAGAGACACATATTTCCCTCAGATTACACAGATCCACAAAAAAATTGAAAGCAAACCCAATTTTGATAAACTTCCATATCTATTGTGTGAAATACCACAGTGTGCCATCACAGCAGCAAGATTTGTGACCTGTTGCCACAAGAAAAGGGCAACCAGTGAAGAACAAACACCATTGTAAAAACAACCCATATTTATGTTTATTTATTTTACCCTTTGTACTTGAACTATTTGCACATAATATGACATTTGAAATGTCTTGATTCTTTAGGAACTTCTGTGAGTGTAATGTTTACTGTTCATTTTTATTGTTTATTTAACTTTTGTTAATTATCTACTTCACTTGCTTTGTCAATGTTAACATATGTTTCCCATGCCAATAAAGCCATTAAATTGAATTGAATTGAATTGAGTGGGAGACAGAGAGAATGAGAGACAGAGAGGGAGAGGGAGAGGGAAATGGAGAGAGAGAGGGAGAGAGAGGGAGAGAGCGAGAGAGTGGGGCTTTAACGGGGGGGAACTATGTGAATTGTCGGCCAGTGAGGAACGAACGTCTTGATGGAGAATTAAGCTCCAATGCTTATGTAAGCCGCCTCCACAAGCGTGGAGAATTTATGTAACAGGAAGGGAGAGTGCACCTTCTCACAGAGAGAGCTCAGCAGGAGAGGAAGGACATGTCTGGCACAGCCCCTACCACACTCCTTTCTAACCCCTTCTGCCGCTAGTCCATTAAACTATCTACACCTGCCTCTAATCCATTAAACTATCTACACCTGCCTCTAGTCCATTAAACTATCTACACCTGCCTCTAGTCCATTCAACTATCTACACCTGCCTCTAGTCCATTCAACTATCTACACCTGCCTCTAGTCCATTCAACTATCTACACCTGCCTCTAGTCCATTCAACTATCTACACCTGCCTCTAGTCCATTCAACTATCTACACCTGCCTCTAGTCCATTCAACTACCTACACCTGCCTCTAGTCCATTAAACTACCTACACCTGCCTCTAGTCCATTAAACTATCTACACCTGCCTCTAGTCCATTAAACTATCTACACCTGCCTCTAGTCCATTCAACTATCTACACCTGCCTCTAGTCCATTCAACTATCTACACCTGCCTCTAGTCCATTCAACTATCTACACCTGCCTCTAGTCCATTCAACTATCTACACCTGCCTCTAGTCCATTAAACTACCTACACCTGCCTCTAGTCCATTAAACTACCTACACCTGCCTCTAGTCCATTAAACTATCTACACCTGCCTCTAGTCCATTCAACTATCTACACCTGCCTCTAGTCCATTCAACTATCTACACCTGCCTCTA
The DNA here is from genome assembly GCF_016432855.1 of Salvelinus namaycush. Lineage (NCBI taxonomy): Eukaryota > Metazoa > Chordata > Actinopteri > Salmoniformes > Salmonidae > Salvelinus > Salvelinus namaycush. Next base: position 4,173,464 of record NC_052318.1, on the reverse strand, counting down.
GTCCATTCAACTATCTACACCTGCCTCTAGTCCATTCAACTATCTACACCTGCCTCTAGTCCATTAAACTACCTACACCTGCCTCTAGTCCATTAAACTACCTACACCTGCCTCTAGTCCATTAAACTACCTACACCTGCCTCTAGTCCATTAAACTACCTACACCTGCCTCTAGTCCATTAAACTACCTACACCTGCCTCTAGTCCATTAAACTATCTACACCTGCCTCTAGTCCATTAAACTATCTACACCTGCTTCTAGTCCATCAAACTACCTGCCATAGAGTGATTGCTGCGTCTCAAGCCGCTATGTTGTGTTTGACAAGTGCCTTAAGCGTTCAGTGCCTCTACCTTGGCGAGGCCAGACCTGGTCAGTGTGTAATGTGCCCAGAGGAATGGATCTCTCCCATTGACTGCGCTCTCATCTCCCTCTCTCTCATCTCCATCTCTCTCTCATCTCCCTCTCTCTCTCAGCTCCCTCTCTCTCTCAGCTCCCTCTCTCTCTCAGCTCCCTCTCTCTCTCAGCTCCCTCTCTCTCTCAGCTCCCTCTTTCTCTCTCTCAGCTCCCTCTTTCTCTCTCTCAGCTCCCTCTTTCTCTCTCTCAGCTCCCTCTCTCTCTCTCTCAGCTCCCTCCCTCTCTCAGCTCCCTCTCTCTCCCTCTCTCAGCTCCCTCTCTCTCCCTCTCTCAGCTCCCCCTCTCTCTCAGCTCCCCCTCTCTCTCAGCTCCCCCTCTCTCTCTGCTCTCTGCTCTCTGCTCTCTGCTCTCTCAGCTCTCTCTCTCTCTCAGCTCTCTCTCAGCTCTCTCTCTCTCTGCGCTCCCTTTCTGTGTCTCCGCTCCCTTTCTGTGTCTCCGCTCCCTTTCTGTGTCTCCGCTCCCTTTCTGTGTCTCTCTCTCTCTCTCTCAGCTCTCTCTCTCTCTGCTCTCTCTCTCTCTCCGCTCCCTTTCTCTGTCTCCGCTCCCTTTCTCTGTCTCCGCTCCCTTTCTGTGTCTCCGCTCCCTTTCTGTGTCTCTCTCTCTCTCAGCTCTCTCTCTCTCAGCTCTCTCAGCTCTCTCTCTCTCAGCTCTCTCTCTCTCTGCTCTCTCCGCTCCCTCTCTCTCTCTCTCTCTCTCTCTCTCTCTCTCTCTCTCTCTCTCTCTCTCTCTCTCTCTCTCTCTCTCTCTCTCTCTCTCTCTCTCTCTCTCTCTCTCTCTCTCTCTCTCTCTCTCTCTCTCTCTCTCTCTCTCTCTCTCTCTCTCTCTCTCTGCTCCCCCTCTCTCTCTCAGCTCTCTCTCTCTCTCAGCTCTCTGTGTCTCCTCTCCCTTTCTGTGTCTCCTCTCCCTTTCTGTGTCTGTCTCTCTGTCTCTCTCTGTCTCTCTCTCTGTCTCTCTCATTGTCATGTGTTTCCATCGGTACACTGTTTCCATGACAACAGCTTCTTCCCGGCAAGATTTTGTAGTAATGTTTGATATACTCAAATATACACATTAGACATGGCAAAATGTATAGAATTGCAAGAAAATTTGCTTTAAAACTGCAAAATGTTCTCTCCGCCAACAAGAGGGGTGTGAACAGTTGGTGTCATGAACAGTGCTTGTGCCCATAGAAATAGATGTGCTGTGCGGGGGGGGGGGTCTGGGATCCAGGGGTAGAGAGTGACTGACGGAGCGTGGGGGGGGGGGGGGGGGGGGGGGGGGGTCTGGGATCCAGGGGTAGAGGGTGACTGACGGTGCGTGGGGGAGGGGTCTGGGATCCAGGGGTAGAGGGTGACTGACGGTGCGTGGGGGGGGGGTCTGGGATCCAGGGGTAGAGGGTGACTGACGGTGCGTGGGGGGAGGGGGGTCTGGGATCCAGGGGTAGAGGGTGACTGACGGTGCGTGGGGGGGGGGGGTCTGGGATCCAGGGGTAGAGGGTGACTGACGGTGCGTGGGGGGGTGGGGGGGGGGGTCTGGGATCCAGGGGTAGAGGGTGACTGACGGTGCGTGGGAAGTGGACTCTGTTGAACACAGCTGCGATACGTCAAGTGCTCCCAAGAGAAAAAAATAGAGGGCAAGAAATAGAGGGCAAGAAAGGGGGGGTGGCACCAATTGGACAAACCCTCTGAACAAATCCTCTGGGCTTTTATGTTCAAACTTTACAAGTAAATAGGGATCTGTGTGTGTGTGTGTGTGTGTGTGTGTGTGTGTGTGTGTGTGTGTGTGTGTGTGTGTGTGTGTGTGTGTGTGTGTGTGTGTGTGTGTGTGTGTTGCGTCATTTTCATAGCTAGAAAGTTCCATGCACTTTAGGCACTCCAAGTTGAGAATTTGCCCAATTTCCATCCATTCCAGCCTGCAGCTCTCCCCTGTTTTGTTCCCATTTTGATGAAACAACTCACCAGTGACAGAATCACATGGGAGTCACAGCAGGGCCTGTTCCAGGCATTAGACCAGTCGCATAGGGGCGCCAGCCACTAGGGGGCCCTAGACCTCAACTTACTATTATACAAAGTCTCAACTTACTATTGAGAGTAAGAATAGTAGAATACGTAAGGTGCCATTAATAAATGTGGTTGTGCATCAGCAGTTTTTCTCTTGTTGTGTCAGTCACTGACAGTCACTCAATTAGTCATGTCAAGTAAAATGTCTTAGATTGGTAGTTAGTCTAGCCAGCTGTCTAAACTTGTAGTAATCATGGCCGAATACTGACTGTGCATGCAGGACATGTGGCCCAGGGGCCCTGATTCATTCTTACACAGATATCATATTAACATGGCATAAGTCAGGACAAAATGTCTAAAATTGCAGGAAATTAGCTTTAAAACTGCAAACATTTCTCTCCACCCCATGGCAAAATGGGTAGAATTGCAGGGAAATAGCTGTAAAACAGCAAAACATTTATCTCTCTGCCCCATGGCAAAATGGGTAGAAATTCAGAAAGCTTGCTTTAAAAATGCAAATGTCCTCTACGCCCCATGGCAAAATGTGTAGAATTACAGGAAATTAACTTGAAAACTTATCTCCAGCGTCAAGAGGGGGGTCACTAAAATGTTTTGCCGTGAAGTGGGGGCCCCCCCAACCAAATCTCACTCACAGTGTGTAAAGTACTATACTAATATTCTGTCTGTATTCCTCATCATGTCCGCTCTGTCTCCATTCTCACTGTCTACTGGTCTGAATGAAATATTCTACCTTTTAACAGATGTGGGAGGCTGTGGCATGCAGTTTCACCTCTAAGGAATCAACAGACAACCAGTTGCCGTCATGAGAAGGGCTGTAATAACTACACAAAAGAAAAAGCACTATTTTTCCCGGGTGACTCGTCTTCACCCTGTTATCATCCCCTCTAAGTGTACCTCTACACCAACTTTTCACATGCTGACTGACTGAGCAGAGGAAGGATTTGTAATGCTATTCTGACTGCAAAATGTTTTCTGTCCTCTCAAACCCCCCCATTAACAGGATACTCAGGATGAAGTGGAACTGGAAAAGTGGTCTGCAGTGACGGTTCTCTCTCTCTCCCTCGCCACTATTTGACAGTGCTGAAGGATTTGAAGAGTGGTAACAGGCACAGGAGGTTGGTGGCACCTTAATTGGGGAGGACAGACGAGCTCGTGGTAATGGCTGGAGCAGAATAAGTAGAATGGTATCAAATACATCGAACACATGGTTTCCATGGTTTCAATTTGCGCCCTTCCAGCCATTATTATCAGCCGTCCTCCCTTCAGCAGCCTCCACTGGTAACAGGGCCGACCAGGTAGTCTGACTGTGTCTGACTGATATAAACAGTAAGTGATGCAGACAGCAAGAGGTAGAGATTAAACTTTGGACACACATTTTGAAGTTACTATATATCTGGGAATTTAAAAACATTCTAGAGTGTTGACAGTTTCCAGTAGCACAGTCTCCATCATTGGGAAATGGAAAAAATATGGAACTACCCAGACTCTGCCTAGAGCTGGCCGTCTGACCAAACTGAGCAACCGGGCAGGAAGGAACTTGGTCGGGGAGGTGACCAAGAACCCAATGACCACTCTGACAGAACTACAGAGTTCCTTGGCTGAGATGGAAGAACCTGCCCGATGTCTCTACAGCACTTTACCAATCTGGGCTTTATGGGAGAGTGACCAGATGGAAGCCACTCCTGAGAAAAGAGGCACTTGACAGCACACCTGGAGTTTGCAAAAAGGCATGTGAAAGACAGAGCATAATGCAAAAGATGATGTGGTCTGATGAGACAAAAATGTAACTCTTTGGCCTGAATGCAAAACTCATCACCTGTCGAACACCATCCCTACCGTGAAGCAGGTTGGTGGCAGCATCATGCTATGGGGATGCTTTTCAGCGGCAGGGACTGGGAGACTGGTAAGGATAGAGAGAACAATGAATGGAGCCAAATTCTTGATGAGAACCTACTTCAGAGGTCAAACGACCTTGGACTGGGGTGGAATATTTACATTGAAACAGGACAATGACCCCAAGCACACAGCCAAAGCAACGCTGGAATGGCTTCAGAACAAGAATGTGACGGTCCTTGAGTGGCCCAGCTAAAGTCCAGACTTGAATCCCATAACAAATCTGCGGAAGGATTTGGAGATTGCTGTTCACTGCTACTTCCCATCTAATTTAACAGAGCTTGAAAAAAATTCTGCAAGAAAGAGCGGGAGAGAATCCCCAAGTCCAGATGTGCAAAGCTGATACAGACATTCCCAAAACGGCTCAAAGTTGTAATTGCTGCCAAAGGTGCCACTACAAAGTATTGATTCAGGTGTGTGAATACTTGTGTATTTAATTTTCAATAACATGTTTTCACTTTTTCATTATGGGGTATTGTGTGTAAATGGGTGAGAAAATTGTATTAAATCGGTTTAGAATTCAGGCTGTAATGCAACAAAATGTGGAATACGTCAAGGTGTATGAATACTTTGTGATGGCACTGTGTGTCATTGCAGAACATGACCAAAAAGGACTTACACTGCCGCCTAGTGGACAAAGATGAAAACTGCTTGACAAAAATGACAAATCTTGAGATAAAACGCTTTATTGAGGGCCCAGTTTTTTTTTTTTAAACGTTTAATTCTCTAATCAATTTTTTTTGCAATCCAGGATCAGATCAATCTGGCTGATTTTGAGGCAATTTCTCTGAAAATAATGGGATAGGATTATTTTGATTCAGATCACAACAATATCAAGATCACAGAACACTGGTTTTCAGTGCTTTGAACACATTTCCATCTAATGGACATCTTGTGCTACTACTTCTACACTGTCAAAGGGAAACAGAGATGAGTGAAATACATGAAGGTACCTAAATAATAATAAAAAAAATACTATTTACATATTAGTAAGTACATGCATTAATTTGACATTTCTCAATATAACAACTGACCAGCTACCTATACTGTGGGAAATGTAACGTAATGAACCTTTGGTTTTCAGAAAATGTAACACCTCGTTACCTTAGTTACACTAAAATGTATTGGTTGTAGTTTCTAAATCCACCCTGAATTCACCCGTCCAGTGGGATCAAAATAATGCAGATTTTCACCATCAAAACACCTTTGAAAAATGAAAAAATGAAATGTAATCCTCAAGGTCAGATTGGATTACCAAACCAAATCCCTATCGGGAGGATCAGAATCGAATTGTTCAGTTTTGAAAATACTAATTCTAACATTTAATCCTATCTGATCAGATAACTTTAGAAAAACTGGGCCCTAGGGTATGAGTGTGCCCAGCCTATACCCTGTACTCATTTAACAGTGGTTCCCAACCCTGGTCCTCCAGTACCCCCAACAGTACACATTTTTATTGTAACCATGAACAAGCACACCTGATTTAACTTGTCAACTAATCATCAAGCCCTCAATGATCTGAATGAGGTGTGTTTGTCCAGGACTACAACAACAATGTGAACTGTTGGGGGTACTGGAGGACTGGAGTTGGACTGTTGGGGGTACTGGAGAAGTTGGGCTGTTGGGGGTACTGGAGGACTGGAGTTGGGCTGTTGGGGGTACTGGAGGACTGAAATTGGGCTGTTGGAGGACTGGAATTGAGCTGTTGGGGGTACTGGAGGACTGAAATTGGGCTGTTGGGGGTACTAGAGGACTGGAGTTGGACTATTGGGGGTACTGAAGGACTGGAGTTGGGCTGTTGGGGGTACTGGAGGACTGAAATTGGGCTGTTGGGGGTACTGGAGGACTGGAGTTGGACTGTTGGGGGTACTGGAGGACTGGAGTTGGACTGTTGGGGGTACAGGAGGACTGGAGTTGGGCTGTTGGGGGTACAGGAGGACTGGAGTTGGGCTGTTGGGGGTACTGGAGGACTGAAATTGGGCTGTTGGGGGTACTGGAGGACTGGAGTTGGACTGTTGGGGGTACTGGAGGACTGGAGTTGGGCTGTTGGGCTGTTGGGGATACTGGAGGACTGGAGTTGGGCTGTTGGGGGTACTGGAGGACTGGAGTTGGGCTGTTGGGGGTACTGGAGGACTGGAGTTGGGCTGTTGGGGGTACTGGAGGACTGGAGTTGGACTGTTGGGGGGTACAGGAGGACTGGAGTTGGGCTTTTGGGCTGTTGGGGATACTGGAGGACTGGAGTTGGGCTGTTGGGGGTACTGGAGGACTGGAGTTGGGCTGTTGGGTGTACTGGAGGACTGGAGTTGGGCTGTTGGGGGTACTGGAGGAGTGGAGTTGGGCTGTTGGGCTGTTGGGGGTACTGGAGGACTGGAGTTGGACTGTTGGGGGTACTGGAGGACTGGAGTTGGGCTGTTGGGGGTACTGGAGGACTGGAGTTGGACTGTTGGGGGTACTGGAGGACTGGAGTTGGACTGTTGGGGGTACTGGAGGACTGGAGTTGGGCTGTTGGGGGTACTGGAGGACTGGAGTTGGGCTGTTGGGGGTACTGGAGGACTGGAGTTGGGCTGTTGGGGGTACTGGAGGACTGGAGTTGGGCTGTTGGGGGTACTGGAGTTGTGAAACACTGCAGTAAAAGACCAATGAGATGTCATGGTTATTCTCAAACTGAGTCCATAGCTGTCAACAAGAAACAACCAGTAGCCTGACTAATTGACATATTCCTTCAGCATTGAATGTAGGCTGTGCTGTCCAGAGCTTGTATTGAGGCACTATATTCATCTTTTCAGTGGAGTTATTCTTCAGATACTAGTATATAACCAAACACAGAGCCAAAGTGTGAACATAACCAGACAGATACAAACCCCCAGCTGAACAGACAACAGACATACAGACCTGGGTTGGGTGAGTCTGATACACAAGCTATGTACATGTGGCAGGGTTTTACTCATTGTAATATGGCATGTGCTCTGACTCCATCAAGTGGTGAAGATGAAACTTGAAACTTCCATAAACGCTATCGGTGATAATCGTGGTGAGTATGGACGATTCATTTAAAAATGTCTCTTTCTTCAGATTATATTTGGATATTCATAATGACTACAGGTCTAACTGTGCAATTCAAAAATTCATGTAAGTAACGTAACCTTCAAAATGGTGGGAACATTTATCCACGCATTTTGTGGACCATTCAAGAGTTTGCCGGCATCTAATGTATGCATACTATTGTTAAATACTGTATTGATACTGAGAGGTTTCTGTCATATGGCCATCGACCACCTCAAAGCAGGGATTGGATGTGTCCCAACCCAGCCTGCCCCACCCCCAGATTAACAGAGGCACCCTGGACCCTGTCAACATCCTGGCTGTTCTTATGGAACAGATCTGTTGTCTCCTTCTATAGCCTGGTCCCAGATCTGTTGTCTCCTCCTATAGCCTGGTCCCAGATCTGTTGTCTCCTCCTATAGCCTGGTCTCAGATCTGTTGTCTCCTCCTATAGCCTGGTCTCAGATCTGTTGTCTCCTCCTATAGCCTGGTCCCAGATCTGTTGTCTCCTCCTATAGCCTGGTCTCAGATCTGTTGTCTCCTCCTATAGCCTGGTCTCAGATCTGTTGTCTCCTCCTATAGCCTGGTCCCAGATCTGTTGTCTCCTCCTATAGCCTGGTCCCAGATCTGTTGTCTCCTTCTATAGCCTGGTCCCAGATCTGTTGTCTCCTCCTATAGCCTGGTCCCAGATCTGTTGTCTCCTCCTATAGCCTGGTCTCAGATCTGTTGTCTCCTCCTATAGCCTGGTCCCAGATCTGTTGTCTCCTCCTATAGCCTGGTCTCAGATCTGTTGTCTCCTCCTATAGCCTGGTCCCAGATCTGTTGTCTCCTCCTATAGCCTGGTCCCAGATCTGTTGTCTCCTTCTATAGCCTGGTCCCAGATCTGTTGTCTCCTTCTATAGCCTGGTCCCAGATCTGTTGTCTCCTCCTATAGCCTGGTCCCAGATCTGTTGTCTCCTTCTATAGCCTGGTCCCAGATCTGTTGTCTCCTCCTATAGCCTGGTCTCAGATCTGTTGTCTCCTCCTATAGCCTGGTCTCAGATCTGTTGTCTCCTCCTATAGCCTGGTCTCAGATCTGTTGTCTCCTCCTATAGCCTGGTCCCAGATCTGTTGTCTCCTCCTATAGCCTGGTCCCAGATATGTTGTCTCCTTCTATAGCCTGGTCCCAGATCTGTTGTCTCCTTCTATAGCCTGGTCCCAGATCTGTTGTCTCCTTCTATAGCCTGGTCCCAGATCTGTTGTCTCCTCCTATAGCCTGTTCCCAGATCTGTTGTCTCCTCCTATAGCCTGGTCCCAGATCTGTTGTCTCCTTCTATAGCCTGGTCTCAGATCTGTTGTCTCCTCCTATAGCCTGGTCCCAGATCTGTTGTCTCCTCCTATAGCCTGGTCCCAGATCTGTTGTCTCCTCCTATAGCCTGGTCTCAGATCTGTTGTCTCCTCCTATAGCCTGGTTCCAGATCAGATTGTGTTTTTGCCAACTCCACTATCATTATCACACATGACAGTTCCATATGGAGTTGTCCAGTGGGCGGAATCAGACTGGCACCCAGGCTAAGGATGCAGCTGGCAGTCAAAGAATCATCACCATGCGTCCAATGGGCAGAGCCCCTCACCATGTGTGAAGCACAGAAGCTGCAGAGTGTAGGCCCCTCTATTGTCTTGAGCAGCCATATACAGTCGGCTAGGAACGTCGAGAATGTGTCCTTGAACATTGATATTTGTCTATCTCAGCTCTCGCTGAGTCTACATTGTCTCAGTTTGTGAATATGTCTTCTGAATTTATCACAGTATATGGATCTTATGACTAAATGTCTGTGAAATCTAGCCCCAGGGTTGTGTTCAGTCTGAGGGGAAAGGTGGAGTATGCAATGGAGTGATTGGATGAAAGGACACCATATGGCAATGGTGGAGATAAACAGGTGGGGAGTGTCAGAGTGCCTCTCTGCAATTCAACAGGCATAACTAGTTCATCTTTATCGTTCTGGGCAGGCTACACGCCCCCCCCCCCCCCCCCCCCCCCCTTTGAAGAAACCCTGTTGCTACTTCATATCGGCGTTGACTCATCTGCATAATCTCCCTACGGCTATTCAAAATCCTGATTTTCATCCATTACATAATTGCCTCTCTTCACCTCGTCATAATGCAGCTTAATAAACAGCGGGGTCTGAAGTGATTGACACCCTTTATAAAGATGAGAAATAATGTATAAAATAAATACATTCAAATACTGAGCTATATTGTAAGTAAAAACAATTGGGAAATTATATTATTTTATAATAATACATTTGCTTAGAGAATATGATTTTGTTTTACCAAGTATTATTTGTTTTATTTGTTTTAAAGGTAAGGGTCAAAATTGACACCATTAAATATTCTTATAAATAAAGTAATTGAAAGTTTAGTAGTTTGGTCCCATATTCCTAGCACACAGTGACTACATCAAGCTTGTGTCTCTACAAACTTGTTGGATGCATTTGCAGTTTGTTTTGGTTGTTTGAGAGATTATTTTGGGCCCAATAGAAATGAATGGTAAATAATGTATCGTGACATTTTGGTGTCACTTTTATTATAAATAAGAATAGAATATATTTCTAAACACTTTTACATGAATGTGGAGGCTACCACGATTACAGATAATTGTGAATGAATCGTGAATAATGATGAGTGAGAAAGTTACAGAGGGCTAAAGATTCCACCCTCGAGACATGCTAACATCTCACCATTACCAATAGCAGGGCACGTTAGCATGTCTTGGAGGTATGACCTTTTGACCCTCTGTAACTTTCTCACTCATCATTATTCACGGTTCATTCAGGATCATCTGAAATGACACCATATAGTATTTAATAACCACTCGTTTTTACTGGCCACAAAATAATATCAAACAAAAACAAAAAATAAACTGCAAATGCACCCAACAAGTTTGTAGAGTCACAAGCTTGATGTAGTCACTGTATGCTAGGAATATGGGGATGAAATACTAAACTTTTGACTACTTCACTTATAAGAATCTTTAGAGGTGTCAATAATGTTGACCCCTACCTTTTTTGAGAAAAACAATTATTACTTGTTAAACAAAATCCATTTCTCTGAGCAATTATTACTATAAAATAATATAATTTCCCCAGTATTTGAATAATTGATTTTATAGTCATTATCTTTATCAAGGGTGTCAATAATTTCAGACTGTTTTTCCTATCAGTGTGGAATCAGCAGTGTTACTCTGGGAACTGGTGCTGCGGCCCCTCCTACTACGTGGCATGAATATTTCATGTTGTGTCAGGATGTATGGAGGAGGATGAGATGGGCAGATCAATAGCCACCTCCCTTCCTCTTGCCCACACCCTTCTGAAACACACATGCAATATCAGACGCAGCTCTGGACTCGCTAATAGAGAGACATAGACACTGGCACGTGCAGCTTCTGGAACCAGCACACCCTGCTCTAAGGTAAGACATACTCTCCATTACATCTGTACATATATTAAATGTATATCATATTACATATGCTACGTCTATTAACTTATGTGGAAAGTTAGCCCATGAGCCTAATATCAGTGATATGATATCACTGAATGCCGTCATTCACCCCCCAGTGGGGTGGTCTTCAGGGAAACCGACGTCGTTAACAAATTGGTTGAGCGCGCAATCTGTGTCAGTATTATCTATCACGGTCCATATGCCACCCATTTACTTGGACGATAAAGCCAGTTACTTGTAGTACCACAGCAGGCTGGCTGTTAGACAGCGTTACCCCAAAAGAGTGAGGACATTTTAGGAGGGGATATTACTAATAGAATGGAATATAACGAGACACTTTCTCTCCCTGGGTGGTGATTGATTACATCTAACATGATACCTCTAGGAGGAGAAAGGAAGGGCTGGATTCACAGCGAGTGGTAGAAGGGGCAAATAGAGAGAATGAAGGAGGGGTAGAAGGGGGGGATAAACAGAATGGAGGATGGTAGAAGGGGGATAGACAGAATGGAAGATGGTAGAAGGGGGGATAGACAGAATGAAGGAGGGGTAGAAGGGGGATAGACAGAATGGAAGATGGTAGAAGGGGGGATAGACAGAATGAAGGAGGGGTAGAAGGGGGGGGTAAACAGAATGGAGGATGGTAGAAGGGGGATAGACAGAATGGAAGATGGTAGAAGGGGGGATAGACAGAATGAAGGAGGGGTAGAAGGGGGATAGACAGAATGGAAGATGGTAGAAGGGGAGACAGAATGAAGGAGGGGTAGAAGGGGGGATAGACAGAATGGAGGATGGTAGAAGGGGGATAGACAGAATGGAGGATGGTAGAAGGGGGTTAGACAGAATGAAGGAGGGGTAGAAGGGGGGATAGACAGAATGAAGGATGGTAGAAGGGGGATAGACAGAATGGAAGATGGTAGGAAGGGGGATAGACATAATGGAAGATGGTAGAAGGGGGGATAGACAGAATGAAGGAGGGGTAGAAGGGGGGATAGACAGAATGGAGGATGGTAGAAGAGGGATAGACAGAATGGAGGATGGTAGAAGGGGGATAGACAGAATGGAAGATGGTAGAAGGGGGATAGACAGAATGGAAGATGGTAGAAGGGGGGATAGACAGAATGGAAGATGGTAGAAGGGGGATAGACAGAATGGAGGATGGTAGAAGGGGGATAGACAGAATGAAGGAGGGGTAGAAGGGGGGATAGACAGAATGGAGGATGGTAGAAGGGGGATAGACAGAATGGAGGATGGTAGAAGGGGGTTAGACAGAATGAAGGAGGGGTAGAAGGGGGGATAGACAAAATGGAGGATGGTAGAAGGGGGGTAGACAGAATGGAAGATGGTAGAAGGGGGGATAGACAGAATGGAAGATGGTAGAAGGGGGTAAACAGAATGGAGGATGGTAGAAGGGGGATAGACAGAATGGAAGATGGTAGAAGGGGGATAGACAGAATGAAGGAGGGGTAGAAGGGTGGATAGACAGAATGGAAGATGGTAGAAGGGGTGATAGACAGAATGAAGGAGGGGTAGAAGGGGGGGGATAGACAGAATGAAGGATGGTAGAAGGGGGTTAGACAGAATGAAGGAGGGGTAGAATGGGGGGATAGACAGAATGGAGGATGGTAGAAGGGGGGTAGACAGAATGAAGGATGCTAGAAGGGGGGGATAGACAGAATGAAGGATGGTAGAAGGGGGATAGAGAGAGAAGGATGGTAAAGGGGAGAACAAAGACCAAGCCCAATAGTACATAGAGGATCTGAGGAGCAGACATGAGGGATCACTCAGCTAGGCAGAGAGACCAACACCCATCCATGAACCTCTTAGAACCAGCTGCCCTTCACAACCCACCTACATACACATACAGACAGCGGTAGCAATCTTAAAACTCCGAGGACATGAGTCATGTTCCATTCTAAGGCGTGTCCATACTCATAGCCATTCTGATAGTAACATATTGATACTAACTACTGTCTTATTTACAGCTCTCTTTCTCCACTTACAGCCATCATGTCTGACAAACCCAACATGAGGGAAATCTCCAGCTTTGACAAGACTAAGCTGAAGAAGACGGAGACCAGAGTGAAGAACCCATTGCCAACCAAAGAAAGTGAGTGAATCTTGTTAATCTAGCTGTGTGATGAATGTACTTGAGCCAGGGCTCAGCCCTGTGAGGCGTGCCATTGGCTGCTAGACGGATCACTCTTCATACTGGCATCTCTCCCTAGCAAAATGACCAGGCAACAACCACAAAAAATAGGACATTATCTCCCATCCATGTAAGGGCAACTGTGTGTGTGTTCAGGGGGGAGGGTATTCTGTATAATAGGTTGATTGACAACAGAAATGCAAATATGTAACAGATTAACCAAAATCGTTAACCACAGATTCCTTGTAAAAGACACTTTGTACTGTACCCTGTCCCAAACAGGGGGAGATGGTCTCCTAATTTACATACATTTTACATGGTGACAGTGGTGATGAGTCAACATTGTGCTTCAACTCAAGAGCTGCAATCTGTGAAAGTGACCTTCTGAGTCAGGGTGTCTCAGCCATCTCACTCAACCATTTTGCCTTAAGGGAGGATGAGAGAAGTTCATTGTATCATCCAATAATGGAAATGTAATGTTTATTATTCATGAATATCAGAGATGGCTGTCTTCATTGCAAAGGGTTCAACATTTGCTTTGTTTCTCTGTTGTAGCAATCGATGAAGAGAGGAAGCGAGAGCCATCGCATTGACCAGAGGAAGAGTTTCAGACAAGCTACTTTAATTTGATTATCTGACCTGTCTGCCAAGAACCACCACTACAACGAGACCTAGACTTATCACACTGGTGCTCAACAAAATTAAAAAATACTAAAGGGGTATTAGGATTGGCTGTTACAGTCAGAGTAGCAGGAGTTTTTCAAACACTTATGGCTCAATTTGTTTTGTATGTCTCTCTGGCTACGTTCACACAGGCAGCCCAATTCAAATCTTATTTTCACCAATCAGATCAGCTCTGAAAAATATCTGTGTTGCTGCCAGTGTAAACACCGCCTTAGTCCGAGCAATAAAGATGACATCGAGAAAAAAAAAGTTAGTTTTTCTTACATTGTCATGTTAACAGGATGTGTCCTCAAATTAAAGTACACTACAGGCCTAAAGATCAAAACCAGTATATTTTCCTCTTCAGATGTAGTCTTCTACATTTCCCAGCACCTCAGATTAGCAGCTGCAGCTCAAAAAACATGGAATAGTGGCTAGCCTGTGTGCCATTCAGTGTCTGCTCTCTTGCCAACTTGTTAGGCTTGATAATGGTGTAGGCAAAAGCACAAACAGATCTGGGACCAGGCTATTGGAGACAACAGACCTGGGACCAGGCTATTGGAGACAACAGACCTGGGACCAGGCTATTGGAGACAACAGACCTGGGACCAGGCTATTGGAGACAACAGACCTGGGACCAGGCTATTGGAGACAACAGACCTGGGACCAGGCTATTGGAGACAACAGACCTGGGACCAGGCTATTGGAGACAACAGATCTGGGACCAGGCTATTGGAGACAACAGATCTGGGACCAGGCTATTGGAGACAACAGATCTGGGACCAGGCTATTGGAGACAACAGATCTGGGACCAGGCTATTGGAGACAACAGATCTGGGACTAGGCTATTGGAGACAACAGATCTGGGACCAGGCTATTGGAGACAACAGATCTGGGACCAGGCTGAGACTAAAATTCCCACAAGTTTTTCTGCACCGTGAAAGAACATGAGGTGCATTGGTTTGCTCTGTTGCGGAACGGTTAGTACCGAACGACAAGTTTCCCCCAAAATGTTATTGAAGACTGAGGTACGTTTGCTGGGTGTGGCTTGAAGCAATGAGTGACCTTTTTGGTATTTTTATTAGGATCCCCATTAGCTGCTGCTTTTCCTGGGCTCCACACAAAACATAACACAGATCATTAGACATTTAAAGGGAAGTGGCTATGCTAACCATGTTCCCCACCACATTGTTCAACTGGTCATTCAGTACCGTACTGTTGCAGTTCAATTGAACATTCCAGAACATAAAAATGTATAGAATGCCACTATGTTCAATACAATTGATCTAGTCTGTATAATGTGAGACGCTTCACAGGCAATTTGTCACTGGATAGTGTAGAACCCATCAACTCAACTATGGACCCCAACACCAGTTCCATTTCATTTTTTTTTTCCATTGTGCCCTTCTAATCAGGGATAGATTTAGACCTGGTACACCAGTTGTGCAATTAAATCACGTATTACAGAACACTAACAGGTGGGAATTTAGGATTAGAGGTAATTCCCGTTGTAGACTTTGTTTTTGCTGCAGAGCTGACATGCATCTCCAAGACACTCAACGAACTTTAACACACTTCGTCTGCCATTGCAAAGCACTACCGTCCACATCGCCTACATGTAAGTTGTGTGTTCTTTTTGCAATGTGTACAGCTTCATTTACATAGGCAGCCCAAATATGATTTTAACATTTTTATTGGTGTTTTGACTGATAAGAGCAGACCTTTTGCCAATTGGGCAAAAGATCAAAATTGGGCTGCCGGTGTAAACCCAGCCATAAAATGAAAGCATAATGTTCAAAAATACCTAATTAACTTAAATATGCCAAAACGTGTCAGCAACCTCAGTTGGAAAAGCGCAAATATTTTACAAGAGGATTTTAAATTAGCCATTTGATGAACACTAAGACAGTCTCCATAAGTTATGCATTAAAACAGAGGATGGACACAAATTATAAACGAAAATGTTTATTTCTAACAATTTGCCAAAGACACTGGTGGAATGAAATTCCAGAGGGGCTGCAACCCCCTTGCAATATTTTAAGCATCAACTAGATGTATAAATGCCACTTAACACAGGTCAAAATTAAAATGAATCCAAAATATATTGGTTGCTTCCATCTACAAGCAGACATTTTCTAGAGACAATCTTAAATGAAATCAGATAAATCCCTTTTACATGATCGCCAATCCTACACCGAATTCCTTGTTGAAAGTCCTGTTGTCACTTGCAGTCAGAAAATAAAGTAATCTAGAAACCAGAAAAAAATTACTCAAAATTGCTTTATTTCAAAAGCTCTGACAGCTTCCGATGCTCATGTAAATCCAGTCGACATGTAAAATACCATACAATACATTAGATTCAAAGGTACCAAAAAGTACAGTAAAAATTACACTTCCATCTCTGGAAATGTGGACAAAAAAAAAAAAAGATTAAAAAAAAAAAAAAAACTTGGAAAAGTGACATTTGCTTCCCCAGTTCCTCAGATGGTCTGTACAAGTGGAGTTCAAGTCTGTCATCCCAAAGGAAAGAATGAAGTCCTGCACACTGCCGCACCCCAGTCTCAAATCTGGATTACTTGAGTCCTTTAAGAGAGGAGAAAAAGGGAATTGTTGCCACACCACTTATGACACGACCCCACCACCCTGCATCAGAGCAAACAGCTAGAGCAACAAGCATGCAAGAAGGGGATGATTAGGAAGCCAATGCTGCTGGTTAGATCGGTCATAGCATAGCATTAAGGGAAACGGCAGACATTTTGTTAAATTTGCTGTGCATCTTTAAGCAGATCGTCTCCCATCTCCCGCTCTAGAACATTGTTTTGAACATGGTCCACCGCAACATCAACCCTTAATGATCCAGTAGTGTAGTTGTAGGGGTGCATCTTTGATGCAGATTATGCTGACAAATTTGAGGGTTTGAGGTTGTGTACTTTTAAACAAAGTTTCCTGTCCCCAACAGAACGGTATTTTCTAAATCCAATTGATGAACAGTGGATAATTTCATTCTAATCCACAATAGCCTTTCCCCTGGGCCAGACTAAATCGTGGCAAGGAATTGTTGGCATCAATGCCACAAATCTAACAGCTATATATAGGACCACAATGTTACAAGGCACTAAAATGCATACCTGCACTACATGAGATCAGTATGGCTTGTAGCTACCCTGGTGACCTCCACGTCTTGGAGTTTTCCCATAGCTTGTATTGCCCTGGTCTGCAGGAATAGAGAGAGAGGACTGAGTGCTTCTGTGCAAAGACAAGTCATATAAATCAGGTAGGCGCTTGCCAGAGGTCTGTATACTCACTGTAGTCATAGCCACCTCCATAGCCACCTCCGTAGTATCCAGCAGAGTAGTCATAGTTGCCGTAAGCGCCATAGTTTCCATAGGCCTGCTGCCCACCATAACCATAACCCTGGTTGCCATAGCCCTGGTTGCCATAGCCCTGGCTGCCATAGCCCTGGCTGCCATAGCCCTGGTTCCAGTAGTTATTATAACCCTGGTTGCCATACTGGTTTTGACCTGAGGGAAACAAAATGTGGTTCCAAGTCAGACAAAGACTAAAAATAGTTTCACAACAAAAATTAAATAGACATTGATAGTCCAGAGATGCCAATTAGCAATCCAATTTCTCAGATCCTTCCCTGCCTTGAGTACCACACCCATCTTGCAGCCTTCGACCCAAATGTGTTCCTGCAGGTAGAACCAATTGCACACAGACCTTCTCTATGTCCTGGTCACTCATAACAACAACAAATTCAGTGTTGAGTTAACACTCACCACCACGGCTCCTGCCTCCCCGGCCTCCTCCATAGCTGCCCCCACCACGGCCTCCAAACTGCTGCTGCTGCTGGTACACCTCTTTGGGCTGGGCGATTTTGATCTCACACTGGGATGACAAACCGAGAATGTTTAATTATACAGATGCTGCAAAGATAAATCACAGCATGGAGTACAAACATGCTAGGGCTATTTAGACAAGTCACATCTTAAGTTGAAGCATTGATTTTAGCTTAAAGCTCACACTGGACCCCCCCCCATCTCAGTCAGAGGACACCGAATGTCAATACAATTCATTTAAAACTTAATTCTGAAATTCAAATAAGAAAATGTGTTCAAATTGATGAACCGAAGCATTCTAGTAATTTAACACCATGCAAACAGGTCTGAAACTCTTGCATGCAACATGAAAATGTCAATGAGGATTAGAGCTGGGCGATATGGCCAAAATATTATATCACGGTATTTATATATATAAATAAAATAGGGTATTTTTAGTTTTTGAATAAAAAAGTTTTACATTTTCTTTATGAGTAGTGAATGATCCTAGGGTGGCAACACATACATTCTAAGTGGTTTAAAGGAGTCTCTTCATTCTGATTGTTTTATACTGTTCAATTCAACCAAAATAAATTTCAGCACATCATTTCTAGGGTCCCAGGGTGCTTTATGAGTAGTGAGTGATCCCCGGGTGCTTTATGAGTAGTGAGTGATCCCCGGGTGCTTTATGAGTAGTGAGTGATCCCCGGGTGCTTTATGAGTAGTGAGTGATCCCTGGGTGCTTTATGAGTAGTGAGTGATCCCCGGGTGCTTTATGAGTAGTGAGTGATCCCCGGGTGCTTTATGAGTAGTGAGTGATCCTAGGGTGCTTTATGAGTAGTGAGTGATCCTAGGGTGCTTTATGAGTAGTGAGTGATCCTAGGGTGCTTTATGAGTAGTGAGTGATCCTAGGGTGCTTTATGAGTAGTGAGTGATCCTAGGGTGCTTTATGAGTAGTGAGTGATCCTAGGGTGCTTTATGAGTAGTGAGTGATCCTAGGGTGCTTTATGAGTAGTGAGTGATCCTAGGGTGCTTTATGAGTAGTGAGTGATCCTAGGGTGCTTTATGAGTAGTGAGTGATCCTAGGGTGCTTTATGAGTAGTGAGTGATCCTAGGGTGGAAACATACAGTCTAAGTGGTTTCAATGTAGCTCGCCATTCTGATTGTTTTATACGGTTCAATTCACCTTCAACCAAAACAAATTTCAGCACTTTTATCATTTCTGCATTTCCTACACTCAATTGCAGTGGTGTAAAAAGTACCCAATTGCCATACTTGAGTAAAAGTAAAGATACATTAACAGAAAATTACTCAAGAAAAAGTCACCCAGTAAAATACTTGAGTAAAAGTATGAAAGTATTTGGTTATATTAAATTCCTTATATTAAGCAAACCAAATAGCCAGGGGCACACTCCAACAGACATAATTTACAACAAAAAAAAGTGTGTTTAGTGAGTCCTCCAGATCAGAGGCAGTAGATGACCAGGGATGTTCTCTTCACAAGTGTGTAAATTGGACCATGTTCCTGTCCTGCTAAGCATTCAAAATGTAACAAGTACTTTTGGGTGTCAGGGAAAATGTATGGAGTAAAAAGTACAGTATTTTTAGGAAGGTAGTGAAGTAAAAGTTGTCAAAAATAGTAAAGTACAGATATCCCAAAAAGTATGTACTTAAAAGTATTTTTACACCACTGCTCAGTTGAGAATTTCCACACTGCCATGTAGGGCTGCAAATAATGGGCAATAATCTAGGACTTATTTTTAACCAAATGTTGCAACTGCGATTTGACTTGCAAATTAGAGCAACAATGTTGGAATCGTGGAAATAGAATGACTATTCTAATTATATACCGTAGTTAAAAATAAGTGGGCACTTTGAATACAGTTTTTGAGACAACGAATTAAAATGCCAGGGATGAGTTATTGTGACAGGGTAGGAACTAAAGTGTTGATAAGTGTTTCCTAGGGGATCCTATAAACGTCAGCTACATTGCATGTTTTCTCTTAGCTACTTCATGTAGCTAGCATTCTTGCTTTGTATATTCCTCTGATTTAGAAGATACTGTTGCACAAACATGCAGATTTAGGTCTACACCATCACTGGTATTATCAGGCTGTATTAGCTAGCTACGTTTGCGCTGACTCCGTACATTTATTAGCTAGCTAGCAGCTAACAATTAGCATCTCAAGATTTAGGGCAACTTGCTAAGAAAAGACAAACTATGTTTGCTGATGTAAGAAACAAACTAAGTGTCAATATAAATCCACCAGCGTTCTATAATAAGAAGCAAAGTGAAAACAGCGTTGTCATCAACATTGTTGACACTCCTTGAGTGACAGGGGGTGGGGCTAGGTCTGTGTGGAAAGTGGCATAGAGAAAGAGCAGAGAGATGACTCAAGTAGCAAAGTAAACTATACAAATTGACATTACACATGGCATATCACATTTAACAAACCCAAACATTCAAATACCGGTATATCATAAAATATGGTATACCGCCCAGCCCTAGTGCTGATACATTATTTCAAGCCAGGGTGCGTGACAATTTCCCAAAGCATTTCAGCAGGGAATGAAGACTATGCACGAACAAAGTTTCAATTAAACAAGTTAGCATTTCACACATAAAGGATGCTTAGCCAAATTGATATAGGATGCACCCAGCATGCACATGTCCACCAACAGTAAGTAGAAAAATAAAGACATATACATACAAGACCTTCCTTTCCATCTGTTACTTTAGTTCCACACACATTGTGGAACTTTTTCTCAAGGCATTTTTTAACAGTGGACTCTTCTTTGAACGTGATGAAGATAAAACCCCTCCTTTTTTTGAATTTGGGGTCCACTGGGAGTTCGATGGATTCAATCTAAAAAATAAAATAAAAGTTTGAAGAGACAAATTAATAAACACACTGGGAAAATCCATAGCTACTGAAACACAGGAGGGTCATGCAGAGGTCATCATAGAACGATAGAAGGACAGTGACAAACCTCCCCAAAGGTTCCAAAGTATTCTCTGATGGTCTCCTCTGTGGCTTCTGGATTTAGACCACCAACAAAGATCTTCTTGGCTGGTTCCTTCTTCATTGCCATAGCCTTCTTTGGGTCTATCTGTCGTCCATCTAGCCTGTGTTCTTTCTGCTCAAGAACCTTCAAGATTGCCCCCAACAACAAAAAATAAATAATTGTCTACAAAGCCCAACTTCCACAAATGTAAGATATCAAAATCATGTCCCCTTTCCCATGGAACACACACCTTGTCTACACTTGCTGCCGCTTGGAACAAGATGAACCCAAACCCACGTGACCTTCCTGTGTTTGAGTCCATCTTGATGGTACAATCTGTCACCTCTCCAAATTTGGAGAAGTAGTCTTTCAGGTCTTTTTTGCTAGTGTCCCAGCTAAGTCCACCAACAAACATTTTGCTGCAGAGAAACACAGATCAGTAAGGACCGAAGACAAAGCTCATGAACTGACAACTGAGCAGCCACTTAAATTTCATTCAAGTTCAGGGGGCACACATTGTGGCTTACAAACTAGTACAGGCCAATAAAACTGGGAGTTCCCACAGCGGTTGTATCACTGCAACTCAAAACACCGATTGCATAAGTGTAACAATGCTAGCCAGTTGAAGCCCATCCCCCAAATGGGCTGGGCATGGCGCCAAGACTAAACAAAAGATAGTCGTATTATAACAACGTTTGTAAAACAATCATACATAAACTTACCCAGCGTCATCCTCGCCTTTGCTTGCATTTATCTGTCCCCCCTCTGCCGCTCCGTTCTGAGCGTCCACTTCCTCCACAGCAGCCTCTTCCTCACAACTCTGTTTTTCTTGTTCCTCCGCCTCGGGCTGTAATGTGGATTCTTCTGCTCCATTCAGCTCTTCGGCTTCGTTTCCATTTTCGGAGGTCTCCATTAATTGCTGTTCAGCGTCGTCAGACATAGTGATCACCTACCATGGGGATAAAGGAAACGCTAGCTGGCTGTTGGCTAACATGCATTACATTTGTTGTAGACAATCGTGCACATTCTAACGCAGGCCATAAAGCTAACCGGCTTCTCTGGCTAGTTAGCGTGTACCATTGATAGCACAATCACTTTGAGCCAACGTTTTTGATTTGTATTCGAATTACTACATACGCAGTCATGCAAACTGTACAGAAACAATTCAAACGCCAGCAAAAAAAACAGCTTAACAGATCTAGCTAGCAATTCAGCTAGCTAACTTGGTTGGTTATTCTGTTAGTGTTCGCGGCCTGCCAGTGGTGCCTGACTTGACAAATCTAGTTAGTAATAGCTAACGTTAAGGTAATTATTTAGCTAGCTTGATGGCGGGTGACATAAATCGTTGAATCACATAACGCAATACGTGCGCGGTAAACAAATACAAACGGCGCTTACCGTTTAAAATTTAGCAAGGTCCCGGAGGCTAATTTTCAAGATGGATACTCTCCGACTCGGCGAGCTAACTCGTGGCAATCTTTATACTACCGGAAGAGAGCGCTCCTGTAAGAAGTAATTCAAGATTGGGTATCTAACGTTGTCATCATGATAAGTGTTTTCCTATTGGCTTCTTTGCAAAAAAGGTGCCACCTACTTACCGCAACTCACACGAGATGTTCCTCCTGGCAGCAAACCTAAATATTTCTTCCGGGAAGCTCCCAAACCTTCAAAACCCACAACATTGACCGTTCGATAGCCAATGGGCTCTCAGCAACGCTTCCACCGCCGCATCCAAGGAGAAGCTCACAATAGATCCACATAGCACTTTGGGGGCGATAAAACAACGGTAGCATATTCATTTTCAATGAAGGACCAACATTTGAATAAACTGAATTTTATTGAATTACTCCGCGACATCGCGTTGAGATTGACCAATCGAAGTTGACTATAGTTTCCACACCCTACTGGATTGACTGTTGATTTATATCGCTACCTGGCTGATCTCGGCCGGCAGTCTGCTACATCCAAAGCGGCAAAGTAGCTAGCTAACTACCGGCTGCGTCGCAAGACTGCAGAAATTCAGCCAGCTCCGATTGACTGACAGATAGCGAGCTAAATAAAATTAATGCTATATGTAAACTGACAAACTAGCTAACGAATTGGATTATAAATATAATTGCCGGTTCTAGATACAAAAACTACAGTTATGCTGGTGATGGACTGTCTCTTCCTCTTTCCCTTACCACTTTGTCTGTATAGTTGCATTTTGTCCTGCTAAAGTTACCATGTCCCCCAAGGCAAGTGGTCAGGGCCGCGCCTTGCCTTTCTGCCTCCCTAGGCGAGACCAAAAAATACCGCCCCTGCAAAAGTAGAATAGTCCCAGTAAGCAAAATCACGTTGAAAAGACTAAAGACTAAGATCACGTTGAAAAGTCTAAAATACGTATTTTCTAGATGTTGAAATTAGGTCCAATTAGGTTCTGAATGAAAGGTGAAAAGACATATTTTTCCGGATGTTGAAAAGGCATTAAAGACATTGAAAAATACGTATTTTCCGGACGATGAAATCAGGTAAATTTTCGGTTCTGAATGAAAGTTGAAAATGTAACTTAAATGTAATGTAATTTATAAACGTCTATGTTTGGCTGGTCCAGACCGCACCAAATCTGAACCAAACATAGACGTCTATGATAGGTTTGGATTTGGTCGGACCAAAAATCAATGTCCATGGATGTGATAATCAAAACCGATCCTAATGAGAGGCTGCCTAATGAGAGGCCGCCTAATCCTGCCTAATGAGCGGGCCCGGCTAATCCTGCCTAATGAGCGGGCCCGCCTAATCCTGCCTAATGAGAGGCCGCCTAATCCTGCCTAATGAGAGGCCGCCTAATCCTGCCTAATGAGAGACCGCCTAATCCTGCCTAGTGAGCGGCTGCCTAATCCTGCCTAATGAGCGGCTGCCTAATCCTGCCTAGTGAGCGGCTGCCTAATCCTGCCTAATGAGAGACCGCCTAATCCTGCCTAATGAGAGACCGCCTAATCCTGCCTAGTGAGCGGCTGCCTAATCCTGCCTAATGAGAGGCTGCCTAATCCTGCCTAGTGAGCGGCTGCCTAATCCTGCCTAATGAGCGGCTGCCTAATCCTGCCTAATGAGAGACCGCCTAATCCTGCCTAATGAGAGACCGCCTAATCCTGCCTAATGAGAGACCGCCTAATCCTGCCTAATGAGAGACCGCCTAATCCTGCCTAGTGAGCGGCTGCCTAATCCTGCCTAATGAGCGACCGCCTAATCCTGCCTAATGAGCGGGCCAGCTGTACAAGTGGTTCATAACAATGATGTTCATCTATTTTTAATAAATCTGAATTGTTGATTATCAGTTCATATGGCTTGAGTTGTCTCCTAGTAATAAACTTCCTGGTTGAGGTGTTGAAAATATGAATACATTGAAGGCCCAGTGCAGTCAAAAATGTGATTTTCCTGTACTTCATATATATATATATATATATATATATATATATATATATATCCACACTGAGGTTGGAATAATACTGTGCAATTGTGAAAATTATGAAAATGCCCTTTTAGTGTCAGAGCTGTTTGAAAAGACGGCCTGAAATTTCAGCCTGTTTTGGTGGGATGGAGTTTTGGGTCTGCCTGGTGTTTTCACCAGGCAGTAAATGAGTTAATAGACCAATAAGAAAGAGTTCCAAATCTCTTTTCCAATAACATAGTTTTCAGTTAACGAATACGTAGTTATTGTATACATTACATATATAAAACATGTGAACAGGTAGGAACATGTAGGCTGAGCAAACATTTATTAACAGAGAACACACACAAATCATAAAGTACTTCTATGTACTTTGAGGCGCTATGCCTTTTTAGGGCTTTTAAGCTCCTACTCCTGCACTAATGTACCACAAATCTGTGGATTATGTCATTGTAAATACACTGAAGAAAGACTGCCACATAAATGCTGTGGTCAGTTTGTAATACCTTGTGAATTAAATGAAAGTATAGTGGCTGGTGGGGCTCTACTTGGGGAGAGTGGGTCCACAGAGAGACCGTAGTGAGATGCGTGGAGGCACCACACATACTTCAGAGAAGTGTCTGATGCCCTCCCAGTTCTCCCGTCCAGATCCCTCGGATAGAGCCATCTCCACTCTCTCCAATGACCACCATTGGCTCCTAACTATAATGGCAAACAAGGAATAATAATTACTTGGCCTCCTCTCCTAATTTGGCCAGAACTCTTATTCATTGTACAGCAGGTTTGCAAGTCACAAAAATAAATACAATTACATTGTAGTATTGATAAATACTTCATTACCTCTTTCTCTAGCCAAGCTTGTCCCTCTCCAACTCCCCCTCCTAGTTAACCTTCTCTGTTGTTTATTATTTTGTTGTCATGGAGGACTGATTGGGCTGATTGCTTCGAGTTGAAAAATAAACGCTGCTCTCATAGAACGGCATGCTTTGAGCACTACAGAGAGTGCTAAATGCCATATGCTGAATTTGCTACAGGCCTATTGTTTACATTTTTGTTGGTGACACTTTCAATATCTTGGTAATTTACAGCCGTTTAAGTCTATCAAAAGTGTGCCAGTTTGCACATGTCCATTAGGCCTATGAATAAAAAAAATTTAAGCACAAATTAGATTGAGCAACAAAGCCAAACTTGTGGTCTTCTTAAATTAAACTTGTTTTTGACAGTATGTGGAGCACAATATTACGGAGGAGTTTAGAAGGGAGGAAGTCCTCAACCTTTTATTCCATAGGCTGGGATCCACACTATGCAGCTGTTGTAAGAGTGAATTTTACACGGTCTTGTTCACTAGTCGCAAAAACAACGAATGATAGGCAGTTTAAACTTATTTAATTCAACCATTATTGAGTTAAAATTTGTGAACAGCCATCCACAACAATCCAAAAAGCTACATGAGAGAACAGCAGGGTGATTCACATCAATGCGCTATGTAGATATCAATAATAAGTGAAATACGTATCGCCCGTAGGCTACACCACTACTGTCATTCTTACCCCAAGATTTTATTCAAGTTGGATAATCTTTGGATGCTGACAGCAGTCGCACCATTGGAAGACGTAGCTTGGACTGTAGCCTATAAAAGCCTGTTCCTGCTCCTTTCCAGCGATCCATCAAACGCATCATAGTGTGTCATCATAGTGGTCTCTGACTTGTGGTCAGACTTGCTCAGGTGGAAAACTTAAACTTGTGCCTTTTTCAATGCTTATTTGAATGTCGTGAAAACAGAAATGTGGCCCAGATTTTTTCCCCCACAAACATCCGTTCTGAAATTACAAGTAATCCTTTTTAATTATTATCTATTTTTTCAAAAGTATCTGTAATCAGATTACAATATTTTTGCTGGTACTTTAATGGATTACAGTATAAAAAAAAATGTAATCCGTTACATGTAAGTGTAACGGATGTGAAATGGCTAGCTAGTTAGCGGGTACGCGCTAGTAGCGTTTCAATCAGTTACGTCACTTGCTCTGAAACCTAGATGTAGTGTTGCCCCTTGCTCTGCAAGGGCCGCGGCTTTTGTGGAGCGATGGGTAACGATGCTTCGTGGGTGTCAGTTGTTGATGTGTGCAGAAGGTCCCTGGTTCGCGCCCGTGTCGGGGCGAGGGGACGGTTTAAAGTTATACTGTTACATAACGTATTACATGAAATCCGTTACTCCCTAACCCTGCCCCTTATGACCCCAAATTTACTGCATTGGTATCAGAAGTGCCATGGCACTATGGTGTGATAAAAGTGTCTGCTAAATGAATAATGTTATGTGGAAATGAACACTTGCAAAGCACACTGGGTATTATTCTAATGATCTCCGTCCCCAAACAAGGCCAAATTTGATTACAACACAAATTATTTGGACAGTAAGCATTTGAGCCAATTTTGATTGAAATTGGTTCAGTGGGTACTGAGGGAACATAGGGCTGAGGGGAACATAGGGATGAGGAGAAACATAGGGCTGAGGGGGACCATAGGGTCGACCCAGGTCAAAACCACCATGCCAATGATGCAACTTTAGCTCTATTTTTGTATCTGAAAACAATCAAT
The DNA here is from genome assembly GCF_016432855.1 of Salvelinus namaycush. Taxonomy (NCBI): domain Eukaryota; kingdom Metazoa; phylum Chordata; class Actinopteri; order Salmoniformes; family Salmonidae; genus Salvelinus; species Salvelinus namaycush. The sequence goes on along the minus strand of NC_052318.1, from coordinate 4,146,976 downwards.
TCTACTCGTAAACATATCTAATCCACTAACTAGCTTGCTTAGTTTACATGTAGCGTGGTGGCATTTAGCTTGCTAGGGTTAGGGTTAGGGGCACTGCGGCAGGCAGACTGCTACTCCTCGAACTGTAACGAATGTCGTCGGGAGAAGAGGACCAAAGTGCAGCGTGGTACGTGTCCATAATACTTTTAATAAATACGAACACTGAACAAAAACAACAAAGCGACAAACAAACAGTTCTGTAAGGTGCAATACACAAAACAGAAAACAACTACCCACAAACACAGGTGGGAACAGGCTACCTAAGTATGGTTCTCAATTAGAGACAACGATAGACAGCTGCCTCTGATTGGGAACCATACCAGGCCAAACACATAGAAATACAAAACATAGAACAACATAGAACACCAGACGTAGAATGCCCACCCAAACTCACGCCCTGACCAACCAAAATAGAGACATAAAAAAGGAACTAATGTCAGGGCGTGACACGAACGCGGCGGTGAAAGCGTGGCTATCGAACAGCCAATGGCGTGAGGCGTGGTTCTTGATGGCTTGGGAGCTTCCCCGAAGGAATATTTTGGTTCGCTGCGTTCCTGCTGGGATGAAATCAAATTGATTTTGCCACAACAGCAAATTGAAACATTGTAGCCAGCAAAGTAATATTATCAAATACATTTTTAAAGTTAATTTACTTGATAATTTTCTCCTCTATTTAGTAGCTATTTTTACATTGATGATTTAGCCAATCCCTGTTGACGTACAATACGTTTGAATTTGTTTATTTGTTAAATAAATGTTTGAATTTATAATGTCAATGCTGTGTTGTAACCATCTGACACTGAGTGAGGTGTGATGTGTCATACAATTGAATTAGGAAGTTTACATACACTTAGGTTGGAATTATTAAAACTCATTTTACAACCACTTCACAAATTTCTTGTTCACAAACAAAGTCGGTGAGGATATCTACTTTGTGCATGACACAAGTAATTTTTGCAAAAATTGTTTACAGACAGATTATTTCACTTATAATTCACTGTATCACAATTCCAGTGGGTCAGAAGTTTACATACATTAAGTTGACTGTGCCTATAAACAGCTTGGAAAATTCCAGAAAATGATGTCATGGCTTTAGAAGCTTCTGATAGGCTAATTGACATCATTTGAGTCAATTGGAGGTGTACCTGTGGATGTATTTCAAGGCCTACGCCTGAAGGTACCACATTCATCTGTACAAACAATAGTACGCAAGTATAAACACCATGGAACCATGCAGCCGTCATACCGCTCAGGAAGGAGATGCGTTGTCTCCTAGAGATAAACGTACCTTGGTGCGAAAAGTGCAAATCAATCCCAGAACAACAGCAAAGGACCTTGTGAAGATGCTGGAGGAATCAGGTACAAAAGTATCTATATCCACAGTTAAACCAGTCCTATATCGACGTAACCTGAAAGGCTGCTCAGCAAGTAAGAATCCACTGCTCCAAAACTGCCATAAAAAAAGCCAGACTACGGTTTGCAACTGCACATGGGGACAAAGATTGTACTTTTTGGAGAAATGTTCTCTGATTAGATGAAACAAAAATAGAACTGTTTGGCCATAATGACCATCGTTATGTTTGGAGTAAAAAGGGGGATGCTTGCAAGCCGAAGAACACCATCCCATCCGTGAAACACGGGGGTGGCAGCATCATGTTGTGGGGGTGCTTTGCTGCAGGAGGAACTGGTGCACTTCACAAAATAGATGGCATCATGAGGCAGGAAAATTATGTGGATATATTGAAGCAACATCTCAAGACATCAGTCAGGAAGTTAAAGCTTGGTCGCAAATAGGTCTTCCAAATGCACAATGACCCCAAGCATACTTCCAAAGTTGTGGCAAAATAGGTTACCGAACACAAAGTCAAGGTATTGGAGAGGCCATCACAAAGCCCTGACCTCAATCCTATAGAAAATTTGTGGGCAGAACTGAAAAAGCATGTGCGAGCAAGGAGGCCTACAAACCTGACTCAGTTACACCAGCTCTGTCAGGAGGAATGGGACAAAATTCACCCAACTTATTGTGGGAAGCTACCTGAAATGTTTGACCCAAGTTAAACAATTTAAAGGCAATGCTACCAAATACTAATTGAGTGTATGTAAACTTCTGACCCACTGGGAATGTGATGAAAGAAATAAAAGCTGAAATAAATCATTCTCTCTACCATTATTTTGACATTTCACATTCTTAAAATAGTGGTGATCCTAACTGACCCAAGACAGGGAATTTTTACTAGGATTAAATGTCAGGAATTTAGCTCTTCCCCTGTGAGATCTACTGTAAATTGCTATCCGGGCACCAGGTGGCGCCATTTAATACTTTATCGTTTTGAATCCACCCTGAACTTCAAGTACCGGTTGTAAAATGTTTTTTTTTATATCATTATGGTTGGTTAGGAGTGGAACAGTACCATTATGAGAAACAGGTGGGATAGCAGCATCTCGAATGTTGGTAGAAATAGATGACCTCTTAACAGCTTCGCTTATTAGTCAGGTGATGGAGGGTACCAAGCTCATTAATAGCTAGAGCCCAGAACTCAGGGATATTAAAGCCCCATTCAGTCTCCACACAGCCAGTAATACCAGTATACTGTCAGGACAGACATTACATGTACCTAATATCTGCTCAGAACACAAGCAGCCTTCCTAATGGTAGACTACATTCACATCCTGCAAAATTAATAGGCATATTCAAAAGTTTCTCTGTTAAACTGTCAGAAAATTATTGGAATGTATTTGATTCCTGCTCAGTTTCAACTGAACTGTTCTGCAGCCAAGTGCTGGTCATTTATGAACATTTGAACATCTTGGCCATGTTCTGTTATAATCTCCACCCGGCACAGCCAGAAGAGGACTGGCCACCCCTCATAGCCTGGTTCCTCTCTAGGTTTCTTCCTAGGTTTTGGCCTTTCTAGGGAGTTTTTCCTAGCCACCGTGCTTCTACACCTGCATTGCTTGCTGTTTGGGGTTTTAGGCTGGGTTTCTGTACAGCACTTTGAGATATCAGCTGATGTACGAAGGGCTATATAAATACATTTGATTTGATTTGATTTGTTGCTGTCTGAATAACTGCATGTATTGTTTTCCTGATGAAACATCGCCATTTCAAGTGAATATGATTAGACTGAAAAAAGTGTGCAACATAGGCTCAAAGAGCACTGGGCAAGACAAGACTTTAAATACACCAAATGTTTTACTTTGATAGAAACACACACATATTTACACTTAACAAAAATATAATTGCAACATGTAAAGTGTTGGTCCTATGTTTCATGAGCTGAAATAAAAAATCCCAGACATTTTCCATGCGCATTTCTCCTTTGCCAAGATAGTCCATCCACCTGACAGGTGTGGCATACGAAGAAGCTGATTAAACAGAATGATCATTACACAGGTGCACCTTGTGCTGGGGAAAACATGGAGTATTTCTGTCTGTAATAAAGCTCTTTTGTTGGGAAAAACTCATTCTGATTGGCTGGGCCTAGCTTCCCAGTGGGTGGGCCTGGCTGCCAAGTGAGTGGGCCTATGGCCTCCAAGGCCCACCCATGGCTGCACCCCTGCCCAGTCATGTGAAATACATAGATTACTGCCTAATTCATTTATTTCAATTTAACGATTTCCTTATATGTAACTCAGTAAAAATCTTTTCAATTGTTGCATGTTGCTTTTATATTTTTGTTCAGTGTACATATACTCAACAGCAACTAAACTCCACATTTCTTTGCCAAATGGTCATTATTCTAATCATTTTGCAGTTATTTTAATAGGTGGATTGACCAAGCTAGAAAAAAGTGAGAATTAGCAGGGGATTCCCTTGCACACTGTGAGGTGGAGTGGAGAAGCCTCCATCTCAAACCCAGGACCTCCTGCTACAGCCCAGCCCCAGGCCCCCTACCGTCCTCATTAGCAAGAAGCAGCTGGCTGCTGGGTGGGAGAGGGAAGCTTGGGCCTGGGGAGGGAGAGGGAAGCTTGGGCCTGGGGAGGGAGAGGGAAGCTTGGGCCTGGGAGAGGGAAGCTTGGGCCTGGGGAGGGAGAGGGAAGCTTGGGCCTGGGGAGGGAGAGGGAAGCTTGGGCCTGGGGTGGGAGAGGGAAGCTTGGGCCTGGGGAGGGAGAGGGAAGCTTGGGCCTGGGGAGGGAGAGGGAAGCTTGGGCCTGGGGAGGGAGAGGTCAACCTGGAACGTCCTAACAAAATGGATGGGTTGACAGATTCATCCGCTGGTCTTAAATGTTTTTTTTCAATTGTTGCTGGTTTGTTCCCCAGAGAATTCAGTTGTTCAGAGGCAGGTATGGTTTAGGACACTACAAGGACTATTATTATTTTTTTATTTTTTGAAAAATGTAACCTTTATTTAACTTGGCAAGTCAGTTAAGAACAAATTCTTACTTAAAATGACAGCCTACCGGTGAACAGTGGGTTAACTGCCTTGTTCATGGGGCAGAACAACAGGTTTTTACCTTGTCAGCTCGGGGATTCGATCTAGCCACATTTCAGTTACTGGCCCAACGCTCTAAGCACTAGCTAACTGCCACCCCAATTAAGGTTGAGTGAGATAAAAACATTGATGTGGTCAGACAAAAAGACAGTAATTATAAAATGGTGTACATTTTTTGTAATAAAAGGCACATCATTTAACAACAGATGGACCACAACTCATTTTCTTTGGATCAGTGTGCAGCTTTGGAATCGTTCTATATGAACATTTTTTTACCAGTTCCATTATTTTCTCTTATAGTGTGGTCTGGGGTACTACAGTCAGTCACCCGAACTCTGTTTGGTCACATACCAAACAACATCTAATGTAAAATATCTTCCTCTAGCCTGAGTGTCCTCCAAGGATCCCAGTTTCACCTCAGCAATCTGTGGAGCCTGCCATAGCACTAAACTGAGTAGGAGGATGTACTGGATCACACACCCCTGAAACACACAGAGAGAGGTACAGTAAGATAGAGACCCAGGGAAACAGTATCAGACATGAAAAAGTTTTCTGTCTGGAACACAAAGGCAACTACTAGACGGTATCATGCATGTGAAACAATTGCTTTGCAGATGACTGATGTGAGTAATACAGGTCGGAAATCAGAGAGAGAGATGACAGAAAAGCTTATCAGGAAGGAAGGAACCAACTCTTATCTCCTGAGATGGTGGGTCTTCTATCACGACTCATAAACACAGGCCTACAGACTGAAGAGGATTGTGAGGTATCTGAGATACTACACTTACAAGATACTAAACTTAAAACACAATGTTGTCTTTGTCTGTGGAGGGAGCCTTGCCCTCTCACTGTCTGTTTCCCTTTTAACCTAATCAAGGACCTGTACTGATTGTGTGTGTGTGTGTGTGTTGTCTATCCGGGTGTGAGGAAGAGCAGTTTCTGAGAGGAAGCGTGTTGGGATGATTCAGAGGAGTTATGAAGGGGACAAAGAGAGCCTCTGTCCAGGCATGGCCTTGAGTAAGCATCACGATCATGTGTCATGACTCTGTTCGGCACCAACGCTAGCGAACACAACGACCAAACACACTCCAAGAGCTAGTCCACTGCCAGCCTCAAACCCGCATGTGGACAAGAATGCACACGCACACACTTATTTGGCTTTGCATCATACTTCCAGAACATTAAAAAAGGTAGGATGTAGAACTGTATGGCATATAACAACCCAAATAGTATCAAATCTAACCTTGGCGCCAAGAATCAAATCTCACGTGCCAGTAACAAGACATTTATTTAATCGTATCACAAGAGACTAACTCAAACCTACCCCTCACAGTGCTGGCATGTTTAGTCGAAAAACATACATCAACCATATACCCATATGAAGCCATACATCAACCATATACCCATATGAAACCATACATCAACCATATGAAACCATACATCAACCATATGAAACCATACATCAACCATATACCCATATATCAACCGTATGAAGCCATACATCAACCATATGAAGCCATACATCAACCATATGAAACCATACATCAACCATATACCCATATGAAACCATACATCAACCATATGAAGCCATACATCAACCATATACCCATATGAAACCATACATCAACCATATGAAACCATATGAAACCATACATCAACCATATACCCATATGAAACCATACATCAACCATATACCCATATGAAACCATACGTCACTATAGTACCTGCAGTGAGTAGCTCTGCGTTCTTCCTGTCCTTTGTGATGTAGAGGGCTGTCATGAGGAAGAAGAGCCCACCCAGGACCCCTACGAAAGGGCAGAGCAGGAAACTGTACTCCAGACTACGGAAACTCCACGTATGAGAGTCAGGCTGGTATGTACGCAGAGCGTCTGAGATCTACAGACCGATAGGGGCATGAAAAGAGGCAGTAGTCACAGGGGTCTGACTCAATTCCATATTCAATTTAGTCAAATCAATGATAATTCAATGAGAATTTTTTTTAAATTGAAATTGACCTCAACCTTGATGGTCACTGGTTACTGACGTACACACGCACACAGGTTAGCGTTTTTTGTCATGAATGTTGTTCTGGAGGCAGAACTTCTGAGTGGTCACTAGCTGGCATAGCCACAAAGTCATCAAATCTGATTTTTGACCTAACCCTAACCACACTGCTAACCCTACTGACTAACCCTTACCTTAAATTAAGACCAAAAAGCTCATTTTTGTTTTCATGATTTCTTACAATATAGCCAATTTTGACTTTGCAGCTGGCCCATCTAGCAAAAATCGCTCAGTTCTGCCTCAAGGACAAGACTCATCCCAATAAATGTCAATCTGCGACATACACACCATACTGTAGGCCTAAGAGTTTTGATTCAACCATGAATGACAGTCTTACAGCTCCTATCAGGTAAGGGCTTCCGGCATCTCCTAGGAGATGACAGACCATGATTTGCAGAGCTTCAGCTGTAGCTCTCCTGGTTGGCACCACCACATACTGAGAAAAGAAGGAATACATCCAGGTGAACTCATTGACTTATAAATACACTGCAATATATATATATATATATATATATATATATATATATATATATATATATATATATATATATATATGAGGCTTTGTCACATAAGTAGAATCAAGAACTAGCTTGCTCAAGTCAATTCTTTGGCTGCAGGGTTGGAAAGGTATATAGACTTTGTCACACAGGAACATATGCCTAACTCACTGAGACTGTTGGGTTAATGCAATGTCCCATCTGAAGAGTCAAAAGATATCAGTGAATCAAACTCACCAGTAGGATATCAGCTAGAACGGCCCAGTTCAGTGACAATAGAGTCTCCCCAATGCCGATGAACACCTGAGCAGAATGAGACATTTACAGGTATCCAAAACAACATCTGGTCAATGTAACATTTGTTCAAAAGCATTTTAGCAGCTCCTAGTGAGAGCAGGACCTCAATCAAATTCATTTCTGAAGTATTTTGTCCATCAGCACTTGTCACAAAGTGATTTTTTACAGTAACCTGGCAACCCCAAAGAGCAAGCAGAATAAGCTAAAGAGCTGAGGTCATACATAAGTGGCAGGGATGCTTGTAGACGCCAGTACGATGGCGGCGAAGAAGCAGGGGGCGGAGCTGAGCATGCCCACAGCACAGATGAGGGGGTCTGCGTTGGGCACCCTGTCCCTCAGTCTCCTGGAGATGGTGCTGCCCAACGAAACACCCAAAATACCCGTCACCACCGTCACCACCCCGAAGATGTAACTGGACAGAAAGATTTAAAAAAAACAAACAGTTGAAACATGTAACTAAAGTGTTATTGTTTTAAGGAATTCAAGCGAAGAGAATGAAAAGGTCAGAGTTCAGGCAACAACAAAAAAAGGCTTTCATTCATTTGTTCATTCATTTATTTGTTCATACCTGTCGGAGGTGTCGCAGGGTGGCTGGATGCCCTGAGTGACCCGAGCTCGGCTCAGGAAGGTGGGTGTCCAGAAGGCCAGAGCTCCAGTCAGAAAAGCCATGGCAGTAACTCCCAGAGACGACCACACAAAACTCTTACTGCATGGAGAAACAAACAGAGATATTAAACAAACAGCATTCACTAAGTTGGTGAGTTATATTTTGGAGAATGTTTCACAGCTTTGTCATTCTATTTTTTATTTTAAAATAATTTTATATATTTGACATGTTATGGAAAATTCCATAAAATCCTGAAAGTTTCCAAAATTCCAGTAGTTTACTGGTAAACTTTGAAAGTTACCAGTAATATACCCTTCCCTTGTAACCCTACTGCATGGGGCTAGGGGCCTCCCACCAACTTTTTTTGTTTTTGTTTAAAGGAACTCAGCCGGAGTCTTAACTTAGTTAGACAAAGGTACAATTTTGAAACGTGGTTGTGCATCAGCAGTTTTCCTCTTGTTGTGTCAGTCACTGACAGTCACTCAATTAGCCATGTCAGTCACTGACAGTCACTCAATTAGCCATGTCAGTCACTGACAGTCACTCAATTAGCCATGTCAGTCACTGACAGTCACTCAATTAGTCATGTCAGTCACTGCCAGTCACTCAATTAGTCATGTCAGTCACTGCCAGTCACTCAATTAGCCATGTCAGTCACTGACAGTCACTCAATTAGTCATGTCAGTCACTGACAGTCACTCAATTAGCCATGTCAGTCACTGCCAGTCACTCAATTAGTCATGTCAGTCACTGACAGTCACTCAATTAGCCATGTCAGTCACTGACAGTCACTCAATTAGTCATGTCAGTCACTGACAGTCACTCAATTAGCCATGTCAGTCACTGACAGTCACTCAATTAGCCATGTCAGTCACTGACAGTCACTCAATTAGCCATGTCAGTCACTGACAGTCACTCAATTAGCCCATGTCAGCTAAAATGTTTTAGATTGCGAGGCAAGTTAGTCTAGCCAGCTATCTAAACCTGGTAGTAATCCTGGCTGAATTAACGACCGGGCAGGCAGGCCCCGGACCTCCTGAGGGCCCCCATTGATTTTGTTAGTCCCTCCCATCATATTAACATGGCATAAATCATGGCAAAATGTGTATAATTGCTGGAAATAATCTTAAAACTGCAAAATGTGAAAATACACTACATGACCAAAAGTATGTGGACACCTGCTTGTCAAACATCTCATTCCAAAATCATGGGCATTAATATGGAGTTGGTTCCCCCTTTGCTGCTATAACAGCCTCCACTCTTCTGGGAAGGCTTTCTGCAGAGACTTGATTCCATTCAGCCACAAACGCATTAGTGAGGTCGGGCACTGATGTTAGGCGTTTAGGCCTGACTTGCAGTCGGCATTCCGATTCATCCCAAACGTGTTAGATGGGGTTGAGGTCAGGGCTCTGTGCAGGCCAGTCAAGTTCTTCCACACCAATCTCAACAAACCATTTCTGTATGGACCTCGTTTTATGCACGGGTGCATTGCCATGCTGAAACGGGAAAGGGCCTTGCCCAAACTGTTGCCACAAAGTTGGAAGCACAGAATTGTCTAGAATGTCATTGTATGCTGTAGCAGCATTGTATGATTTCCCTTCGTTCGGCTTAACCCGAACCATGAAAAACAGCCCCAGACCATTATTCTTCCTCCACCGAACTTTACAGTTGGCACTATGCATTCGGCCAAATAGCATTCTCTTGGCATCCGCCAAACATAGATTCATCCTTCAGACCGCCAGATGGTGAAGTATGATGCAACACTCCAGCGAACACGTTTCCACTGCTCCAGAGTCCAATCGTTGCGAGCTTTAAATCACTCCAGCTGTAGCTTGGTATTGCGCATGGTGATCTTAGGCTTGTGTGTGGCTGCTCGGCCATGGAAACCCACAATTGGCCCATTGTCGTCCGGGTTAGGGTTTGGCCGGGATAGGCTGTCATTGTAAATAATAATTTGTTCTTAACTGACTTGCTTAGTCAAATAAAGGTTAAATAAAAAATACAAACCATTTAAATGAAGCTCCCAACGAACAGTTATTGTGTTGATGTTGCATCCAGAGGCCGTTTGGAACTCGGTAGTGAGTGTTGCAACCGAGGACGGACTATTTTTACGCACTACGCGCTTCAGCGGTCCCGTTCTGTGAGCTTGTTTGGCTTACCACTTCGCGGCTAAGCTGTTGTTTCTCCTAGATATTTCCACTTCACAATAACAGCACTTACAGTTGACCAGGGCAGCTTTAGCAGGGCAGAAATTTTACGAACTGGCTTGTTGGAAAGGTGGCATCCAATGACAGTCACTGAGCTCCTCGGTAAGGCCATTCTGCTGCCAATATTTGTCTATGAGGATTGCATGACTGTGTGCTCGATTTTATACACCTGTCAGCAACGGGTGTGGCTGAAATAGCTGAATCCACTAATTTGAAGGGGTGTCCACATACTTTTGTATATACAGTGTAGCTGTAAAATTGCTATTTTCTCTCTCCACCGCCAAGAGAGGGGTCACTAAATGTTTTGCCCACGTGGTGGGTAGGCCCCGAAAAGGCTACTGCCGGCCCTGAGTCGGAGACACAGTATTCAATCAAGGAGACAAGATGCATTATGTGTTCTCATTTTGTCCCACTTCTTCAGAAGGTACTTGACGTCCTCCAGGTAAGAGGTGTGCTCTATGGTACTTCCTCCATGGGCGTCAGAGGCCCCTCGTGGGGGGTTGGGGCACAACACAGCCAGCAGGAGCAGACCCAGGGAACCCAGGATGGGATTGAGCTGAGACAGACAGATGGACAGACAGAGATACCGACAGACAGACAGACAGGGAGAACGGCAGACAAATATGAGTCATCAAACCAGAGAGAATGTCTACTGCTCTTGCTCTCTGTCGCCAGGCAACAGGACTCAGGAGGGATGACATGATTTCATCTGCTTCTTCAGATAGAACTACTACTGTCCGATCTCAAATTACATTATTTCGTGACAGACCCTGCTTGTGAACAGCTGCAAGAACACATCAGGGGTCTAAACATTATGCCGATCCTGTGGGAAAAGTTTTGTCTGTTACAAAACGTTTTGCAACAGAAACCGTTCACTCCAAATGGAAAACGCAAACAAAAGTTTCTATTGGACAAATTAAGGTATTTGTTGGTCCCGCCCCGTTTCATTCCGTTTGGTTCTTACACGGTAAATGGTTTTCGGAATGAATACACACCTGATGAAATACTGAGAAGATAAATGTGCCACGGTGTGTGGATTAGAGGTGTGTTATAAAGATGCGGTGTCCCAACATGGGAACTGGAGGTGTGCTGCTTAATTTCAATAGAATACGTTGTGTTTCTGGGACTTACCCGTAAGGCCCAACGCCAGTCTCCAGTGGCATTGGCAACAGAGGATCCTATTATGTATCCCAGACCACTGAAAAACACAAACAGGAGGACATTGACATTGGAATGTGAACTAGCCTAATGCCCAAAAGAAATGCTAGTGCCCAACGTTCTGTTTGGTTGCAGAGAGACTTATTTTAGACTTTGTTTGCTTTCTTTCTCCAGTGTGATTCCCCTTGCCTGGGACTTGATTACGAGATTTCTGCTATTTTGCAAAACCACTAGAGCAAGATACAGTGCACACTTCACATGCATGAGTCTGAATTCTCCCCTATTCCACGTGGATCTGGTCAAATGTTGTAGTGCACTAAATAGGAACAGGGTGCTATAGTAGTGCACTATATAGGGAATAGGATGCTATAGTAGTGCATTAAATAGGGAATAGGGTGCTATAATAGTGCACTAAATAGGGAATAGGGTGCCATTTCAGCCACACTCCATTGGTAGTGTGTTGAGGGCACCATGAGGATTATTAAGCTACGGTGTGGAATCTGACCTTCCAACAGGGATGAAGATGTAGAAGGCAGAGATCATGACGGTCCTCTTGGCTCCAGAGAACAGGTCTCCTATGATGGTAGGGGCGATGGTGGAGTAGCTGGCCTCTCCTGTCCCCACCAGGGCTCTCAACAGCACCAGCAGCCAGAAATACTGACAATGCAACAATACTGAAACTTTACCAGTCCATTCCAGGGGTGAACGACTGCCCCCTCTCAGTGAAGCCATGAAGTTAAAAGACCAACCACTCCACAAATGTCTTATTAACAAACTAAAGTTTTGGCATGTCGGTTAGGACATCTACTTTGTGCATGACACAAGTAATTTTTCCAACAATTGTTTACAGACATTTCACTAATAATTCACTGTATCACAATACCACTGGGTCAGAAGTTTACATGCACTAAGTTGACTGTGCCTTTAAACAGCTTGGAAAATTCCAGAAAATGATGTCATGGCTTTAGAACCTTCTGATAGGCTAATTGACATCATTTGAGTCAATTGGAGGTGTACCTGTGGATGTATTTCAAGGCCTACCTTCAAACTCAGTGCCGCCTGGGAGCAATTTCCAAACGCCTGAAGGTACCACGTTCATCTGTACAAACAATAGTACGCAAGTATAACACTATGGGACCACGTAGCTGTCATACTGCTCAGGAAGGAGCTGTTCTGTCTCCTAGAGATGAACGTACCTTGGTGCTAAAAGTGCAAATCAATCCCAGAACAACTGCAAAGGACCTTGTGAAGATGCTGGAGGAAACAGGTACAGAAGCATCTATATCCACAGTAAAACGAGGCCTATATCGACACAACCTGAAAGGCCGCTCAGCAAGAAAGAAGCCACCTATCCAAAACCGCCATAAAAAAGACAGACTACGGTTTGCAACTGCACACGGGGACAAAGATCTTACTTTTTGGAGAAATGTCCTCTGGTCTGATGAAACATAAATACAACTGTTTGGCCATAATGACCATTGTTATGTTTGGAGGAAAAAGGGGGAGGCTTGCAAGCCGAAGACACCATCCCAACCGTGAAGCACGGGGGTGGCAGCATCATGTTGTGGGGGTGCTTCGCTGCAGGAGGGACTGGTGTACTTCACAAAATAGATGGCATCATGAGGCAGGAAAATTATGTGGATATATTGAAGCAACATCTCAAGACATCAGTCAGGAAGTTAAAGCTTGGTCGCAAATGGGTCTTCCAAATGGACAATGACCCCAAGCGTACTTCCAAAGATGTGGCAAAATGGCTTAAGGACAACAAAGTCAAGGTATTGGAGTGGCCATCACAAAGCCCTGACCTCAATTTTATAGAAAATGTGTGGGCAGAACTGAAAAAGCGTCTGCAAGCAAGGAGACCTACAAACCTGACTCAGTTACACCAGCTCTGTCAGGAGGAATGGGACAAAATTCTCCCAACTTATTGTGGGAAGCTTGTGGAAGGCTAAATCAAATCAAATGTATTTATAAGCCCTTCTTACATCAGCTGATATCTCAAAGTGCTGTACAGAAACCCAGCCTAAAACCCCAAACAGCAAGCAATGCAGGTGTAGAAGCACGGTGGCTAGGAAAAACTCCCTAGGAAGGCCAGAACCTAGGAAGAACCTAGAGAGGAACCAGGCTATGAGGGGTGGCTACTCTAAACGTTTGATCCAAGTTAAACAATTTAAAGGCAATGCTACTAAATACTAATTGAGTGTATGTAAACTTCTGACCCACTGGGAATGTGATGAAAGAAATGAAAGCTGAAAAAAGTCATTCTCTCGACTATTATTCTGACATTTCACATTCTTAAAATAAAGTGGTGATCCTAACTGACCTAAGACAGGGAATTTTTACTAGGATTAAATGTCATGAATTGTTAAAAACTGAGTTTAAATGTTTTTGGCTAAGGTGTATGTAAAGGTGTGTCGAGCCTGACTGATCTACAAATCACCTTGCATCATAAATAACTACTAAATATTATTTGTAGATCATTCAGTCACAATTTACCCATGATACACCACGATTTTGATGCTCTCGAACACGGCCAATGTTTTACTTACCGATTCTGTGACAAAAGAGCTGCCCAGAGTCATCACCACCCACACACTCAGCCCGCCAATCATGATGAACTTCCTGTTGTAGCGGTCGCCAAGGTACCCAAAGATTGGAGCCAAAATAATGAAACTGCAGATGAAAACTGTAAACGCATTAACAATTTAAGTGTGTTTACAGTTTGCAATATCATGAGACAGGTTTCTACTTCTCACAGGAATAATCCTAAGTATTGGTGGAAGTAGAAGCCTTATTGTTGTCCATTAGTTAACTTCAACTAGGGTTAAGGGGGAAATAATAAAGAAGGAAAATACACAGTACTAGTCAAAAGTTTGGACACACCTACTCATTCAAGGGTTTTTCTTTTTTTACTATTTTCTACATTGTAGAATAACAGTGAAGACATCAAAACTATGAAATAACACATATGGAACCATGTAGTAACCAAAAAAGTGGTAAACAAGTCAAAATATGTTTTATATTTGAGATTCTTCAAAGTAGCCACCCTTTACGCACTCTTGGCATTCTCTCAACCAGCTTCATGAGGTAATCACCTGGAATGCATTTCAATTAACAGGCGTGCATTGTTAAAAGTTAATTTGTGGAATTTATTTCCTTCTTAATGCGTTTGAGCCAATCAGCTGTGTTGTGACAAGGAAGGGGTGGTATACAGAAGATAGCTCTATTTGGTAAAATACCAAGTCCATATTATGGCATGAACAGCTTAACCTCTCTTGGGCACGTGAGACCTCTTCAACAGCCAGTGAAACTGCTGGGCGCCAAATTCAAATACAGAAATACTCATTATAAAAATTCAGAAAACAAAACATATTTTACATAGGTTTAAAGATGAACTTCTTGTGAATCCAACCACGGTGTCAGATTTAAAAAATGCTTTACGGCGAAAGCATACCTTACGATTATTTGAGAACATAGCCCACTAGACAAATCATTACAAACAGTAGCCAGCCAAGTAGAACAGTTACACATGTCAGAAATAGAGATAAAATTAATCCCTTACCTTTGATGATCTTCATATGGTTGCACTCAGCAGACATTAATTTACTCAATAAATGTTCCTTTTGTTCGATAAAGTCTCTTTATATCCAAAAACCTCCGTTTTGTTCGCACGTTTTGTTCAGTAATCCACAGGCTCAAACGCAGTCAAAACAAGAAGACAAAAAAATCCACATTGTATCCGTAAAGTTCATAGAAACATGTCAAACGATGTTTATATTCAAACCTCAGGTTGTTTTTAGCCTAAATAATCGATAATATTTCAACCGGACAATAACGTCGTCAATTTAAAAGGTAAACAAGAAACGCACTCTCTCGGTCGCACGCATGAAAAAGCTCTGTGACACTTTAGGGTCCACTCATTCCGACTGCTCTTACTTCTTCATTTTTCAGAATACAAGCCTGAAACAATTTCTAAAGACTGTTGACATCTAGTGGAAGGCATAGAAACTGCAATTTGAGTCCTAAGTCAATGGATACTGTAATGGCATTGAATAGAAAACTACAAAACCCCCCCAAAAACGACTTCCTGAATGGATTTTTCTCAGGTTTTCGCCTGCCAAATCAGTTCTGTTATACTCACAGACACTATTTTAACAGTTTTGGAAACTGTAGAGTGTTTTCTATCCACATCTACCAGTTATATGCATATCATGTCTTCTGGGCCCGAGAAGCAGGCAGTTTAATTTGGGCATGCATTTCATCCAAAATTCCGAATGCTGCCCCCTACCCTAGTGAAGTTAAATAAGCAAAGAGAAACAACAGTCCATCATTACTTTAAGACATGAAGGTCAGTCAATACGGACCATTTCAAGAACTTTGAAAGAGCAGTCGCAAAAAACATCAAGCGCTATGATGAAACTGTCTCTCATGAGGACCGCCACAGGAAAGGAAGACCCAGAGTTACCTCTGCTGCAGAGGATAAGTTCATTAGAGTTACCAGCCTCAGAAATTGCAGCCCAAATAAATGCTTCACAGAGTTCAAGTAACAGACACATCTCAACATGGGGTTTCCGAGTGGCGCAGCGGTCTAAGGCACCACATCTCACTGCTAGAGACATCACTACAAACCCTGGTTCGATTCCAGGCTGTATCACAACCGTCCGTGATTGGGAGTCCCATAGGGCGGCGCACAATTGTCCCAGCGTCGTCTGGGTTAGTGCTTGGCCGGGGTAGGCCGCCATTGTTAATAAGAATTTGTTCTTAAAACTGACATGCCTAATTAAAAGGTTACATAAAAAATAAAAACATCAACTGTTCAGAGGAGATAGTGTGAATCAGGCCTTCATGGTCAAATTGCTGCAAAGAAACCACTACTAAAGGACATCAATAAGAAGAAGAGACTTGCTTGGGCCAAGAAACACAAGCAATGGACATTAGACCGGTGGAAATCTGTCCATTGGTTTGATGAGTCCAAATTTGAGATTTTTGGTTCCAACCGCCGTGTCTTTGTGAGATGCAGAGTAGGTGAACGGATGATCTCCACGTGTGTGGTTTCCACCGTGAAGCATGGAGGAGGAGGGGTGATGGTGCTTTGCTGGTGACACTGTCTGTGATTTCTTTAGAATTCAAGGCACACTTAACTAGCATGGCTACCACAACATTCTGCAGTGATATACCATCCCTTCTGGTTTGCGCTTAGTGGGACTATCATTGGTTTTTCAACAGGACAATGGCCCAACACCCCTCCAGGCTGTGTAAGGGCTATTTGACCAAGAAGGAGAGTGATGGAGTGCTGCATCAGATGACATGGCCTCAACGATCGCCCGACCTCAACCCAATTGAGATGGTTTGGGATGAGTTGGACCGCAGAGTGAAGGAAAAGCAGCCAACTAGTGCTCAGCATATGTGGGAACTCCTTCAAGACTGTTGGAAAAGTATTCCAGGTGAAGCTGGTTGAAAGAATGCCAAGAGTGTGCAAAGCTGTCATCAAGGCAAAGGGTGGCTACTTTGAAGAATCTAAAATATTAAATATAGTTTGATTTAACACTTTTTTGGTTACTACATGATTCAATGTGTTAATTCATAGTTTTTATGTCTTTACCATTATTTTTACAATGTACAAAATAGTAAAAAGAAAAACCCTTGAATGAGTAGATGTGTCCAAACTTTTGTCTGGTACTGTATGTACAGAAAAATAAATATATGGGGATTGGAAATGATGCCAACTATTACATTGATAGAAACCACAATCTGCAATATTACAGTTTATCTACCCCCTAAAAAATGTTAAATTAAAATGATATTTCACAGTATGCAACATCATGAAACTGGATGATTCATTTTGTCGGAGTGAGGAACTGAGTGAGTAGTAAAGCATACTACTATCTCCTCATGAAGGCATTCAAAACAAAATGCCTGCCATCATGACACTCCAGTTTTTTTTACCAGTAACTGCAGCCACAATGCAAGGGAAATGTTTATGTTGATAATGCAATACACCACAGTCAGGAAAGCATCGTTAAAACTTTTGACAAATACTGCTGCACTATGCTTCTGACTGAAAAGCCTAGGGGTGAAAACAAAAGGGTCTCTGAGATAGTCTAATGTTGTTGCCTAAATCAGCTTGTATTGGTTAAGTCTACCTCGGTGCTGCGTCTCCACAATGCCTTCATTATATGGCCCAGTCAGTGTTAGAGTAAGAGGTGCTCTGTTGTCCGACACTCGTCCTGGTCCACAGGACCAGATGGTCATTAGGATTCAGTCGGAGGCAGATAAAGTATGAATGTCGCCAAAATACTTGATCTCAGTGAAGAACGCTGGACAATATGTTACATGTGAAGACACAGAACTAAAATGGACATGATTAGGAGATGTGGTAAAAACACACATGTATAGACCCTCCAGAAAGTATTCACACCCCTTGACTCATTCCACATTTTGTTGTGTTACAGCCTGAATTCAAAATGGATTACATAGATTTTGTTTCTATCATCTACACATAATACACCATAAAGTGAAAACATGTTTTTAGACATTATTGCTAATTTATTGAAAATTAAATACAGAAATATCTCATTTACATAAGTATTCACACCCCTGAGTTAATACTTTGTAGAAGCACCTTTACAGCTGTGAGTCTTTTTGGGTAAGTCTGTAAGAGATTTCCAACACCTGAGCTGTGTTCGAATACAAAATTAGATGATGCCATCTATTTTGTGAAGAGCACCAGTCCCTCCTGCAGTGAAGCACCCCCAAAACATGATGCTGCCACCACCGTGCTTCACGGTTGGGATGGTGTTCTTCGAATTGCAAGCCTCCCCCTTTTTCCTCCAAGCATAATGATGGCCATTATGGCCAAACAGATCTATTTATGTCTCATCAGATCAGAGGACATTTCTCCAAGAAGTACAATCTTTGTCCCCATGTGCAGATGCAAACCGTAGTCTGGCTTTTTTATGGCGGTTTTGGAGCAGTGGCTGAGCGGCCTTTCAGGTTATGTTTATATAGGACTCGTTTTACTGTGGATATAGATACTTTTGTACCTGTTTCCTCCATCATCTTCATAAGGTCCTTTGCTGTTGTTCTGAGATTGATTTGCACTTTTTGCACCAAAGTACATTCATCTCTAGGAGACAGAACGTGTCTCTTTCCTGAGCGGTATGCCAGCTGCGTGGTCCCATGGTGTTTATACTTGCGTACCATTGTTTGTATACAGTTGTGGCCAAAAGTTTTGAGAATGACACAAATATTAATTTTCACAAAGTCTGCTGCCTCAGTTTGAATGATGGCAATTTGCATATACTCCAGAACGTTATGAAGAGGGATAAGATGAATTGCAATTAATTGCAAAGTCCCTCTTTGCCATGCAAATGAACTGAATCCCACAAAAACATTTCCACTACATTTCACTCATGTCAGTGATTCTCTCGTTAACACAGGTGTGAGTGTTGACGAGGACAAGGCTGGAGATCACACTGTCATGCTGATTGAGTTCGAATAACAGATTGGAAGCTTCAAAAGGAGGGTGGTGCTTGGAATCATTGTTCTTCCTCTGTCAACCTTGGTTACCTGCAAGGAAACATGTGCCATCATCATTGCTTTGCACAAAAAGGGCTTCACAGGCAAGGATATTGCTGCCAGTAAGATTGCACCTAAATCAACCATTTATCAGATCATCAAGAACTTCAAGGAGAGCGGTTCAATTGTTGTGAAGAAGGCTTCAGGGCACCCAAGAAAGTCCAGCAAGCGCCAGGACAGTCTCCTAAAGTTGATTCAGCTGCAGGATCGGGGCACCACCAGTACAGAGCTTGCTCAGGAATGGCAGCAGGCAGGTGTGAGTGCATCTGCACGCACAGTCAGGCGAAGACTTTTGGATGATGGCCTGGTGTCAAGAAGGGCAGCAAAGAAGCCACTTCTCTCCAGGAAAAACATCAGGGACAGACTGATATTCTGCAAAAGGTAGAGGGATTGGACTGCTGAGGACTGGGGTAAAGTCATTTTCTCTGATGAATCCCCTTTCCGATTGTTTGGGGCATCCGGAAAAAAGCTTGTCTGGAGAAGACAAGGTGAGCGCCACCATCAGTCCTGTGTCATGCCAACAGTAAAGCATCCTGAGACCATTCATGTGTGGGGTTGCTTCTCAGCCAAGGGAGTGGGCTCACTCACAATTTTGCCTAAGAACACAGCCATGAATAAAGAATGGTACCAGCACATCCTCCGAGTGCAACTTCTCCTAACCATCCAGGAACAGTTTGGTGACAAACAATGCCTTTTCCAGCATGATGGAGCACCT
The DNA here is from genome assembly GCF_016432855.1 of Salvelinus namaycush. NCBI lineage: Eukaryota > Metazoa > Chordata > Actinopteri > Salmoniformes > Salmonidae > Salvelinus > Salvelinus namaycush. Next base: position 4,127,381 of record NC_052318.1, on the reverse strand, counting down.
TGCCATACGGCAAAAGTGATAACTAAGTGGCTCGGGGAACAAAACATCAATATTTTGGGTCCATTGCTGGGAAACTCCCCAGACCTTAATCCCATTGAGAACTTGTGGTCAATCCTCAAGAGGCGGGTGGACAAACAAAAACCCACAAATTCTGACAAACTCCAAGCATTGATTATGCAAGAATGGGCTGCCATCAGTCAGAATGTGGCCCAGAAGTGAATTGACAGCATGCCAGGGCGGATTGCAGAGGTCTTGAAAAAGAAGGGTCAACACTGCAAATATTGACTCTTTGCATCAACTTCATGTAATTGTCAATAAAAGCCTTTGACACTTATGAAATGTTTGTAATTATACATAGGTATTCCATAGTAACATCTGACAAAAATATCTAAAGACACTGAGGCTGCAGACTTTGTGAAAATGAATATTTGTGTCATTCTCAAAACTTTTGGCCATGACTATAGATGAACGTGGTACCTTCAGGCATTTGGAAATTGCTCCCAATGATGAACCAGACTTGTGGAGGTTTAGACCTTGTGGAGGTCTTGGCTGATTTCTTTTGATTTTCCAATGATGTCAAGCAAAGAGGCACCGAGTTTGAAGGTAGGCCTTGAAATACATCCACAGGTACACCTCCAATTGACTCAAATTATGTAAATTAGCCCCAGAAGCTTCTAAAGCCATGACATCATTTTCTGGAATTATCCAAGCTGTTTAAAGGCACAGTCAACTTAGTGTATGTAAACTTCTGACCCACTGGAATTGTGATACAGTGAATTATAAGTGAAATATTATAATTATAAGTCTGTAAACAATTGTTGGAAAAATTACTTGTGTCATGCACAAAGTAGATGTCCTAACCGACTTATCAAAACTATAATTTGTTAACAAGAAATTTGTGGAGTGGTTGAAAAACTAGTTTTAATGACTCCAACCTAAGTGTATGTAAACTTCCGACTTCAACTGTATATCCATGCTATGACCAATAAGCATACTACATAGTCAATTTACATAAAAAATAGTACGGTTAGTGCGAGTATTCGAACCCAACATTTTCCCTTCAAGCTCTGTCCAATTGGTTATTGATCATTGCTAGAGAACCATTTTAAGGTCTTTCCATATATTTTCAAGTTGATTTAAGTCAAAACTGTAACTCGGCCACTCAGGAACATTCACTGTCTTCTTGGTAAAGCAACTCCAGTGTAGATTTGGCCTTATATTTTAGGTTATTGTACTGCTGAAAGATGAATTCATCTCCTAGTGTCTGGTGGAAATTAGACTGAACCAGGTTTTCCTCTAGGATTCCGTATATTTTTTTATCCTGAAAAACTCCCCAGTCCTTAACGATTACAAGCATACCCATAACATGATGCAGCCACCACTACGCTTGAAAATAGCGAGAGTAGTACTCAGTAATGTGTTGTGTATTGGATTTGCCCCAACATTTGTATTTAGGACAAAAAGTGAATTGCTTTGCCACATTTAAGTTTTACTTTAGTGCCTTGTTGAAAATAGGATGTGAGTTTTTGGAATATTTTTATTTTGCACAGGCTTCCTTCTTTTCACTCTGTCAATTAGGTTAGTATTGTGGAGTAACTACAATGTTGTCGATCCATCCTCAGTTTACTCCCATCACAGCCATTAAACTCTGTATCTGTTTTAAAGTCACCATTGGCCTCATGATGAAATCCCTGAGCGGTTTCCTTTCTCTCTGGCAACTGAGTTAGGAAGGACACCTGTATCTTTGTAGTGACTGGGTGTATTGATACACCATCCAAAGTGTAATTAATACCTTCACCATGTTCAAAGGGATATACAATGTCTGCTTCTTCTTTTTTTTACCTATCTACGAATAGGTCCCCTACTTTGCGAGGCATTGGAAAACCTCCCTGGCCTTTGTGGATAAATATGGGTTTGAAATTCATTGCTTGATAATTGTATGTGTGGGGTACAGAAATTATGTTATTTAAAAAATCATGTTAAACACTATTATTGCACACTTACAGTGGCTTGTATTCACCTCCCTGGAATATTTCCTATTTTGTTGCTTTACAACCTGGAATTAAAAATATATTTTTTTGGAGGTTTGTATAATTTGATTTACACAACATGCCAGCAATCTTTAAGTCCTACCACATATTCTCAATTGGATTGAGGTCTGGGCTTTGACTAGGCCATTCCAAGACATTTAAGTGTTTCCCCTTAAACCACTCGAGTGTTGCTTTAGCAATATTCTTAGGGTAATTGTCCTGCTGGAAAGTGAACCTCCATTCCATTCTCAAATCTCTGGAAGACTAAAACAGGTTTTCCTCAAGAGTCTCCCTGTTTTTAGCGCCATCCATTATTCCTTCAATTCTGACCAGTTTCCCAGTCCCTGCTGATGAAAAACATCCCCACAGCATGATGCTGCCACCACCATGCTTCACTGTGGGGATGGTGTTCCCGGGGTGATGTGAGGGGTTGGGTTTGCGCCAGACATAGAGTTTTCCTTGATGGCCAAAAAGCTAAATTTTTGTCTCATCTGACCAGAGTACCTTCTTCTATATGTTTGGGGAGTCTCCCACATGCCTTTTGGCAAACACCAAATGTGGTTGTTAATTTTTTTCTGGCCACTCTTCCGGAAAGCCCAGCTCTGTGGAGTGTACGGCTTAAGGTGGTCCTATGGACAGATACTCCAATCTCCGCTGTGGAGCTTTGCAGCTCCTTCAGGGTTATCTTTGGTCTCTTTGTTGCCTCTCTGATTCATGCCCTCCTTGCCTGGTCCGTGAGTTTTGGTGGCCGGCCCTCTCTTGGCAGGTTTGTTGTGGTGCCATACTCTTTCCATTTTTTAATAATGGATTTAATGTTCAATGTTTCAGATATTTTTTTATAACCCAACCCAGATCTGTACTTCTCCACAACTTTGTCCCTGACCTGTTTGGAGAGCTCTTTGGTCTTCATGGTGCCGCTGCTTGGTGGTGCCCCTTGCTTAGTGGTGTTGCAGACTCTGGGGCCTTTCAGAACAGGTGTATATATACTGAGATCATGTGAAAGATCATGTGAGTAAGTAATTTTCCCATTTCACATCACCAATTTGGACTATTTTGTATATGTCCATTACATGAAGTCCAAATGAAAATAAATTTAAATTACAGATTGAAATGCAACAACAACAAAAAAAACGCAAAGGGGGATGAATACTTTAGCAAGGCACTGTATTATGAGTCCATGCAACTTATTATGTGAGTTGTTATGAACATTTTTACTCTAGAACTTATTTAGGCTTGCCATAACAAAGGGGTGGAATACTTATTAACTCAAGACATTTCAGTTTTTCGTTTTTAATTAATTTGTAAAAATGTACACTTTGACATGATGGGGTATTTTGTGTAGGCCAATAACCAAAAATTCTCAATGTTTCAATCCATTTTAAATTCAAGTTGTAACACAACAACATGTGGAGAAAGTCAAGTCGTGTGAATAGCTTCTGAAGGCACTGTAAAATCAGATAATCTGAGATGGTATCAATGCCTATTGCACAGGAAGTGAAGTAATCGGTGATCTATTTTCTTCCTGTCTTCCTGTAATGTGAGGGTATCTGTAGTCTGCACCTTCAGCATAATGTGGTTGTGGTTGTAAACACATTAACAGAAAAGGGTGTGAAGTGAATGTAAATTTGAATCATCATATACCTGTTTGTAGTAGTCCAGACGTGCTGTCAGTTATATCAAAAAACTTCTGGATACTGAGAAGGACCCCTGTGAGATAAAAAGAGAAACAGTATTGCATTAGTTAGTACAAAAGGGACCCTCCAATACTTATCAGCATCAGAAATGCCCAGTGGTGACCCGTCATTTAGGGCAGGTGAGGCAGCTCCAAAATGCAGGTGTTTCAGCCTAGCTCAGTGCTTTTTGTGATGGTGGGGCAGCCATTGGAAAATAAGGAGCTTAGGTGTTGGTAATGTGCTCTAATAATTTGGTCTATTTACCCCTCTTAATTTCCCCTACTGTTTTGACTTGGTGGTGCACATGTAGCCTATAACCTGTTTAATAGAAATGTAATCATTGAATTTTGTAAGAGCTTTCATTGTCTGCGTATAAGCCCCCTTTATTTATCCTACGGTTCTGACTTGGTATACAGGGAGAACACTGTAAGAACGGACCATTTTCTGAATTCTGTCGCTGTACATTTCAAAAGCACTAAACAAATAGTTATATTGACTACGTCCGTCCAAGCTCGCTCATTAATGTCTTAATCGAAATTACAGATGGCCTCTTATCCGCTTGTCGTCCCCTTATGCCATAGTTTGTACATCTCAATTGTCATTAGAAACCACATGTGTTCAGCCATATCAGCTATGTTTTTTTAAAAGGCAGTAAATGAGGCTGAATTAACTGTTCCATTGCCAGACAAGGCTCCGCTGACAGCCAGGTGTAGCAGTGGTAAGATGTTGGGACTGCTGTTGGGACAGCTTTATGTAGGCCCTAACAGTTTGTGGGCACCGTTTGTCACTGTTGTAGTGCAATTAATGTTTAGTGTTGTGTTGTGGCTTTGCTGGCATGCCTCCCACTTTATTACATTGTTTTGCCCCACCAAGATTTACATGCTAAAATCGCCACTGGAAATGCCCATGCATTATCTAAAACAAAACTAACTGCAATGCATCCAACAAGTTTATAGAGTCACAAGCTTGATGTAGGTTAGTGGCAGGAAACTTAGCAGTCATGAGCATTTTGGTCAGTAAGTGAAAGGTTGCTGGTTCGAATCCCCGATGTGCCGTTGTGCAAGCGCTTGACTGAAAAGTGGCCAGTGCCACCACAAAAAGGGGACGTTGCAAGCTTGACTGCAGGTGTTAGCTGTTTTCAAGAGAAGTGCTGAAAGACTCTCACCTGCGATTGTGTATCGGTCCATGTAATTGATTAAGTTGACATAACAGAGCACAGCTACTGTTATATAGGAGCGTCGTGGAGAGAGGACTGTTGTCTCCACTGTGGATGGTTCATCAGTAGGAAGGCTGTCAGCTATGGAACCGTAGCGTGTGGAAGTTTCATTGGAAACTGAACTCAGACGAGTCTTCTCTCCATCCTGCAGAGACATCACTGACCCATTCGTCTCCATGGCTCCCAACCCTGAGATCTGAACAAGGAAGGTAACATATGAAGAGGGTGACACAATCTGAGGGGTGGGGCAAACTGGATCAACTCCCAAATTCATATATGGAGCTATAGATACAACTGCATGTATTGCAGATTGCACTTTTAAGGTTGACATACAGCCTCTGACTAAGAGTGACATGCTCCTCAGAGTTCCGGTGATGAGAAAGACTATTGTTGTATCACATTTATTCATAGATACCACTGGTAAAAATCAAGAGTGTGTATGTGACGTCTACAGGTTTGAGTCTAGCTAATCTCAGGTAACCCAGGCCGTATGTCCCCTCCCCTTCCAAAATTCGAAAGATGCTAACACCTGTGAAATCATGATTTGTCCAAATAACCAGTGACGGAAAAACCCAAACACCGGAACCAATGCTGCTCATTAGCACACACATCCCGTTCCTTCCTGACAAATTCTACGGTACCAGTTATGTTTAAGTAGATCTGTCCACGAGGAATTAGTCTACCATACTCTGGCCCTCAAACATAAATTTAAGATGAAATCTCAGTCATAATTGAGTTAATGGGAATAGAGTGAGAAAGTAAAACAACAACATCTAGGAGACTGATTCAGGGGGCGTGGCTTCTCATTATGCCCTGATTACTTTACCATTGGTATGATATATAATATGTTATGAATTGCAATTCATACAATATGTTACGATTACAATTTGTTGTCGCTAACATTAGCTAGGTTGCTAACGCTAATGTTAGCTAGCTCTAGGGGTTAGGGGTTAAGGTTAGGAGTTAGGTTAAAGTGTTAAGGTAAGGGTTAGCCAACATGCTAAGTAGTTGCAAAGTAGCTAAAAAGTAGTAAGTAGTTGTAAAGTTGCTAATTAGCTAAAATGCTAAATATGTCCGTGATGAGATTCGAACTCGCCAGCTTTGGGTTGCTAGATGTTCGTCTGACCAACCACGTCTTATGTAACCATACAATTAAGCAATAAGGCCCAGTGGGTGTGGTCTATGGCAAATATACCACGGCTAAGGGCTGTTCTTATGCATGATGCAAAGCGGAATGCCTGGATACAGCCCTTAGCCGTGGTATATTGGCCATATATAAACAAACCCCGAGGTACCTTATTGCTATTATAAACTGTTAACCAAAGTCATTAGAATGGTAAAAATATACCTGATATACTACGGCTTTTAGCCAATCAGCATTCAGGGCTCGAACCACCCAGTTTATAATACGTAACATATCATACTAATTTGAGTATACCGGATTTACGTTTACTATGTTATGTGTAGTCTATGGGATCAGTCTGATCCACTCTAACCAACCACCCTAAAGTAACCTTCCATGAACGTTTACTATGTTACGTCTAGTCTATGAGACCAGGCTACAGTCTCTGGTCAGCCTTTAAGAGGGCAGTGCACAGACCTTTCAGGGGGCAGGTGCTCAAAATGAAAGACGCTCTATATCTCTCTGCTGCGCATATCAGCCAACCAGACCGTATATTTATGAAGATGTATGCTAAATCAAGTGAAATCAAGTGTTACGCAAATGTTATGCTGCTGTGGCAGTACTGTTGATATTTAAAAGTAGGTTGCTAGCTACACACACTCGACCGGTGAACGCATCTCTCAAGCCATGCATGTTTGGATAACGGTGCAATCTCCATACATGGCAGACTTCTACAGGGCAGATCAACCAGTGCAACCAACGGACGGGGTGGGGGGTGGCGAACTTGACAATGACTTGTGGGCAGTGGGTTCCAAACAACAATTACAAAACATGTATACAAAAAAATACTTTTTGGGGGAAATTACACCACCTCCCACCCAAAAGGGCACTTTGAAGACTGGAAGGACAAAGAGGCATGTGCTCTGGCGAAGCCGGTTGACTCACCTTACTTGTAGAGAAACGCCAATGTCATCCTCCTCTCTTTCATGTTGACAAAACGGTCTATCTTGCTCGCTTGCTAGCCTAACTTCCATTCATGGGCAATGTTAGTGAGTTAACATAAGCTTTCTACATCTAGCTTCTGGACATATCCTCTCAGGCCAGGGGCACAACAATGTATGAATTAATGGTTGGATCAGAATCATGTTATAATCACTGGCCAGTACAGAGAATGAAGTAAAACCACAAGTCCAAATCCCTATCTCCATCCATGGCTAATTTAGGAAAGGGACAATTTTAGCTAGCCAGCCACCGGAGTACAACAACACAACGAGATGTAACAATTCAAGTTGTTTCTGTCAATGACGTATGCTCTGAAAGCGATTTGATAGGAGAGACGCCAAATAAAAATGGACTTCCCTTGACATTTTTTTTATTTTCGCCAGGACCATTTACAGTTGAGTTTGCTCAGTTCAGCTCAACGCTGATTGGCACAATTTTATACTTTTTTTTGTCAAGACAGTATCAGATAGATGGCCCACATGTAGAGAGAAAGAGGGGCGCTGTTTAGCTCGCTATAATGCTTTCTCCTATGAGATACTTTACCCTGCCTTCATGTACATATCTACCTCAAATACCTTATTATTATCTATCCTGATGCCTAGTCACTTTACCCTGCCTTCATGTACATATCTACCTCAAATACCTTATTATTATATATCCTGATGCCTAGTCACTTTACCCTGCCTTCATGTACATATCTACCTCAAATACCTTATTATTATCTGTCCTGATGTCTAGTCACTTTACCCTGCCTTCATGTACATATCTACCTCAAATACCTTATTATTATCTATCCTGATGCCTAGTCACTTTACCCTGCCTTCATGTACATATCTACCTCAAATACCTTATTATTATCTATCCTGATGTCTAGTCACTTTACCCTGCCTTCATGTACATATCTACCTCAAATACCTTATTATTATCTATCCTGATGCCTAGTCACTTTACCCTGCCTTCATGTACATATCTACCTCAAATACCTTATTATTATCTATCCTGATGCCTAGTCACTTTACCCTGCCTTCATGTACATATCTACCTCAAATACCTTATTATTATCTATCCTGATGCCTAGTCACTTTACCCTGCCTTCATGTACATATCTACCTCAAATACCTTATTATTATCTATCCTGATGCCTAGTCACTTTACCCTGCCTTCATGTACATATCTACCTCAAATACCTTATTATTATCTATCCTGATGTCTAGTCACTTTACCCTGCCTTCATGTACATATCTACCTCAAATACCTTATTATTATCTATCCTGATGCCTAGTCACTTTACCCTGCCTTCATGTACATATCTACCTCAAATACCTTATTATTATCTATCCTGATGTCTAGTCACTTTACCCTGCCTTCATGTACATATCTACCTCAAATACCTTATTATTATCTATCCTGATGTCTAGTCACTTTACCCTGCCTTCATGTACATATCTACCTCAAATACCTTATTATTATCTATCCTGATGCCTAGTCACATTATCCTGCCTTCATGTACATATCTACCTCAAATACCTTATTATTATCTATCCTGATGCCTAGTCACTTTACCCTGCCTTCATGTACATATCTACCTCAAATACCTTATTATTATCTGTCCTGATGTCTAGTCACTTTACCCTGCCTTCATGTACACATCTACCTCAAATACCTTATTATTATCTATCCTGATGCCTAGTCACTTTACCCTGCCTTCATGTACATATCTACCTCAAATACCTTATTATTATCTGTCCTGATGTCTAGTCACTTTACCCTGCCTTCATGTACATATCTACCTCAAATACCTTATTATTATCTATCCTGATGCCTAGTCACTTTACCCTGCCTTCATGTACATATCTACCTCAAATACCTTATTATTATCTATCCTGATGCCTAGTCACTTTACCCTGCCTTCATTTACATATCTACCTCAAATACCTTATTATTATCTATCCTGATGCCTAGTCATTTTACCCTGCCTTCATGTACATATCTACCTCAAATACCTTATTATTATCTATCCTGATGCCTAGTCACTTTACCCTGCCTTCATGTACATATCTACCTCAAATACCTTATTATTATCTATCCTGATGCCTAGTCACTTTACCCTGCCTTCATCCTCAAATACATCAACTGCACATTGATCTCAAATCAAATCAAATTATTAGTCACATGCGCCGAATACAACAGCTGTAGACCTTACAGTGAAATGCTTACTTACGAGCCCCTAACCAACAATGCAATTTAAATAAAATGAATAGAATAAATAAATGTGAATAAGAATAAGAAATGAAAGTAACAAGTAATTAAAGACCAGCAGTAAAATAACAATAGCAAGACTATATACAGTAGGGTACCGGTACAGAGTCAATGTGCGGGGGCACCGGTTAGTCGAGGTGATTGAGGTAATATGTACATGTAGGTAGAGATATTAAAGGGACTATGCATAGATGATAACAATAGAGAGTAGCAGCGGTGTAAAAGAGGGGGGGGGGGGGGGGGGGGGGCAATGCAAACTGTCTGGGTAGCCATTTGATTAGATGTTCAGAAGTCTTATGGCTTGGGGGTAGAAGCTGTTTAGAAGCCTCTTGGACCTAGACTTGGCGCTCCGTTACCGCTTGCCGTGCAGTAGCAGAGAGAACACTCTATGACTGACATCGCCTGGTATAGAGGTCCGGGATGGCAGGAAGCTTTGCCCCAGTGATGTACTGGGCCATACGCACTACCCTCTGTAGTGCCTTGTGGTCAGTTGCCATACCAGGCAGTGATGCAACCAGTCAGGATGCTCTCGATGGTGCAGCTGTAGAACCTTTTGAGGATCTGAGGACCCATGCCAAATCTTTTCAGTCTCCTGAGGGGGAATAGGTTTTGTCATGCCCTCTTCACGATTGTCTTGGTGTGCTTGGACCATGTTAGTTTGTTGGTGATGTGAACACCAAGGAACTTGAAACTCTCAACCTGCTCCACTACAACCCCGTTGATGAGAATGGGGGTGTGCTCGGTCCTCTTTTTCCTGTAGTCCACAATCATCTCCTTTGTCTTGATCACGTTGAGGGAGAGGTTGTTGTCCTGGCACCACACGGCCAGGTCTCTGACCTCTTCCCTATAGGCTGTCTCATCGTTGTCGGTGTTCAAGCCTACCACTGTTGTGTCAACGGCAAACTTAATGATGGTGTTGGAGTCGTGCCTGGCCATGCAGTCATCTGTGAACAGGGAGTACTAGGAGGGGGCTGAGCACGCACCCCTGAGGGGCCAGTGTTGAGGATCAGCGTGGTGGATGTGTTGTTACCTACCCTTACCACCTGGGGGTGGCCTGTCAGGAAGTCCATCATCCAGTTGCAGAGGGAGGTGTTTAGACCCAGGGTCCTTAGCTTATTGATGAGCTTTGAGGGCACTATAGTGTTGAACGCTGAGCTGTAGTCAATGAACAGCATTCTCACATCTGTGTTTATTTTGTCCTGGTGGGAAAGGGCAGTGTGGAGTGCAATGGAGACTGCATCATCTGCAGATTTGTTAGGGAGGTATGCAAATTGGAGTGGGGTTTAGGGTTTCTGGGATAATGGTGTTGATGTAGTCATGACCTTCCTTTCAAAGAACTTCATGGCTACAGACGTGAGTGCTACGGGTCGGTAGTCATTTAGGCAGGTTACCTTAGTGTTCTTGGGCACAGGGACTATGGTGGTCTGCTTAAAACATGTTGGTATTATAGACTCGAACCGAGAGAGGTTGAAAATGTCAGTGAAGACACTTGCCAGTTGGTCAGCGCATGCTCAGAGTACACATCCTGGTAATCTTTCTGACCTGTTTAAAGGTCTTACCCACATCGGCTGTGGAGAGCGTGATCACACAATCTTCCGGAACAGCTTGTGCTCTCATGCACGTTTCAGTGTTATTTGCCTTAAAGCGAGCATAGAAGTAGTTTAGCTCGTCTGGTAGGCTTGCGTCACTGGGCAGCTCTCGGTTGGGCTTCCCTTTGTAGTCTGTAATGGTTTGCAAGCCCTGCCACAACCGACGAGCGTCAGAGCCGGTGTAGTACGATTCGATCTTAGTCTTGTATTGACGCTTTACCTGTTTGGTGGTTCATCGGGGGACATAGCGGGATTTCTTATAAGCTTCCGGGTTAGAGTCCCGCTCCTTGAAAGCAGCAGCTATAGCCTTTAGCTCAGTGCGGATGTTGCCTGTAATCCATGGCTTCTGGTTGGTGTATGTACGTACGGTCACTATGGGGAAGACATCATCGATGCACTTATTGATGAAGCCAATGACTGATGTGGTGTACTCCTCAATGCCATCGGAGGAACATATTCCAGTCTGTGCTAGCAAAACAGTCCTGTAGCTTAGCATCTGCTTCATCTGACCACTTTTTTATTGATTGAGTCACTGGTGCTTCCTGCTTTAATTTTCGCTTGTAAGCAGGAATCAGGAGGACAGAATTATGGTCAGATTTGCCAAATGGAGGGCGACGGAGAGCTTTGTATGCGTCTCTGTGTGTGGAGTTAAGGTGGTCCAGAGTTTTTTTCTCCCTCTGGTTGCACATTTAACATGCTGATAGAAATTTGGTAAGACCGATTTAAGTTTCCTTGCATTTAAGTTTCCAGCCACTAGGAGTGCCACCTCCGCTTTCCTGTTTGCTGGATACTTTCCCCACAACTTTTTCCATCTACTACTGATACTCCCTGTATAGCTCCATTCTTGTATATTTTATTTCTCATGTTACTATTTTTATTTGGATTATTATTTTTTAACTCAGCATCGTTAGGAAGAGCTTAGACCCGTTGTATTTGGCTCATGTGACAAATAAAATGTTTCACCGCCCCCCAAAAATGTCATTGGACACTTCTATTTTAGTCAATGCCAAAATATGTTAATCTTGTTTGAGGAAACACTGCAAATCACCCTTGTGATACAGACCAATCAGAATAGTGGGAACTAATTTTAGAACGCTGTAAACCGGATAAATGTGGTTGTTAGATGAAGAGGAAGGAAGAAGAGTTTAGCAATCCTCTACAATGTGTCTCAACGTACAATAGTATTTGGCTGCATCAACGTTCTACAGATACACCAGCCTCCTCCTCCTGGGTTTCTGGCAAAGAAGCAACCATAGTTGCATCACTATGTCATTCAGGACACAAGGTGTGTTGTTAAACAGGCAATTTATGTTGTAACAATGGTGGCCAGAGTTCAAAACGGTTTATGTTTATCAAAACTGTTTATGTTTAACTTTCCTGTGTTTGTTATAGACTTTTCTGGGCTGATAACCTCTGAATATAGTAGGAGATCTGATTGATGGGATGTCCTCTGTGTTTCAAGCTATTGATGTAGAGCATGTAAACAGAAGGCTCTGTTAGGCCTAATGGTAGGATGTACTTAGAACTCGATTCAATCTAAAATGGTATTCAAAAGAATCTGGGGCAAGATATGATTATTTGAATCTTGTTGTCCTCGACGTATCAGCTATTTCAACACCTCAGTGATTTGCAAATGATATACATTGACATTTTACTAATATTGACATAGTTCACTAATATCATACCGTGTGTTATAAATATGCAATGTAAATCACACATTGTTATGCTTTTTAAAATGATAGTTGCAGTGGTTGTTTACGTCAACAGTAGCAGTAAAGTCTGAGAGAATCTGTCAGGTCAATCCCAACAATACAGCAATTATGTGTGCAGCTTCTTCTTCCCAGAGCAACATACTACAATACAATGTCATTGTTCAGACATAAACACACCAACAACTGGGCAGTGGTGGAAAAAGTATCCAATTGTCCTACTTGAGTAAAAAGTAAAGATACCTTAATAGAAAATGACTCAAGTAAAAGTGAATGTCACCCAGTAAAATACTACTTGAGTAAAAGTCTAAAAGTATTTTGTTTTAAATATACTTAAGTATCAGCAGTAAATGTAATTGCTCCAATATACTTAAGTATCAAAAGTAAAATTTCAAGTATAAATCATTTCAAATTCCTTATATTAAGCAAACCAGACGGCACACTTTTCTTGTGTTTGTATTTTACGGATAGCCAGAGGCACACTCCAACAGTAGCAGTTAAGTGAGTCCACCAGATCAGAGGCAGTAGGGATGACCAGGGATGTTCTCTGTTTAGTGAGTTCACCAGATCAGAGGCAGTAGGGATGACCAGGGATGTTCTCTGTTTAGTGAGTTCACCAGATCAGAGGCAGTAGGGATGACCAGGGATATTCTCTGTTTAGTGAGTCCACCAGATCAGAGGCAGTAGGGATGACCAGGGATATTCTCTGTTTAGTGAGTCCACCAGATCAGAGGCAGTAGGGATGACCAGGGATGTTCTCTGTTTAGTGAGTCCACCAGATCAGAGGCAGTAGGGATGACCAGGGATGTACTCTGTTTAGTGAGTCCACCAGATCAGAGGCAGTAGGGATGACCAGGGATGTACTCTGTTTAGTGAGTCCACCAGATCAGAGGCAGTAGGGATGACCAGGGATGTTCTCTGTTTAGTGAGTCCACCAGATCAGAGGCAGTAGGGATGACCAGGGATGTTCTCTGTTTAGTGAGTCCACCAGATCAGAGGCAGTAGGGGTGACCAGGGATATTCTCTGTTTAGTGAGTCCACCAGATCAGAGGCAGTAGGGATGACCAGGGATGTTCTCTGTTTAGTGAGTCCACCAGATCAGATGCAGTAGGGATGACCAGGGATATTCTCTGTTTAGTGAGTCCACCAGATCAGAGGCAGTAGGGATGACCAGGGATGTTCTCTGTTTAGTGAGTCCACCAGATCAGAGGCAGTAGGGATGACCAGGGAAATTCTCTGTTTAGTGAGTCCACCAGATCAGAGGCAGTAGGGATGACCAGGGATATTCTCTTGACAACTGCACGAATTGGACCATTTTCCTGTTCTGCTAAGCATTCAAAATGTAACGACCACTACTGGTTGTCAGTGAAAATGTATGGAGTAAAAATTACATCATTTTTCTTTAGGAATGTAGTGAAGTAAAAGTAAAAATTTAAAAAAATATAAATAGTAAAGTACAGATACCCTAAAAAAACTACGTAAGTAGTACTTTAAAGTATTTTTACTTAAGTACTTTACACCACTGCAACTGGGTATGTTTTTTAAACATGATATAGCCTACACACACGGACATGGGTTCTGTAGTTAGAATATAACTTACTTTTGAGTTTGCTTGACATGACAGGTCAAAATCGCAGTTGTAGAACTCAGCGTAATGGCGACGTCAACAGTAGGCTACTTTAACCCATACAAACAGAATGAATTAAAAATAAATCAAATTGATCTTACATTTTGGTTAATGAAGTCTTGAAATCTTGAACAGGTCATTCCATGTTGTTTCTAGTGATGATGGGAAGTCACTGTGTGTGTCTCCAAAGCTGAGACAGAGACAGAGAGCATGCAGGAAATCCTCCTCAGGCTCAAACGGTTATATGCTGCTGGGATATTAAGTTAACAGTTAGTACAGGGGCCAGCCCCCTCTGGGTTGGGCATATGCAATCACACAGTTCTTCACTGTGATGCAATGTTGAAAACAAGCCAATGGCCACTTTGGAAACTAACACATTGCTATCTCTTACTGCACTCTACATACAATACTAAATGTTTGGATCCAACAGCTCAATAAATTATCTATTACCATGAGCCAAATACAAGGTAATTTTGAAGTACAAAAAAGCCTGTTGTCATTCAACTGGCTTATAATGGTTTAGGCTACTTCAACATATAAGTCGAGTGGACTAGTTGTGCATTCAAAATGTTAGGATTTCAAAGCCCTCAAAATACAGAATGGACTTGGAGCAAACACTAAGTGACACAACAGAATTTGGGATACCTCTTCACAGCCCAGATATCCTAACTGATTGAACTTTATATATCCTGCAAAGCAGTTACCAGGACAACATAACAGGCCATTATGCAACTTTGAAATTAAATAACACAGAGAGACAGTGCTGCTGTTTGTCTGTAGCCTTTGGACACAACCGTGAAGTTGTCGAAATTATATTGTATGTTGTTCACAACAATAAGCCTGGATAATATGTGATGCCTCCTCTAAATTTCAATTTGGCAGTCAGTTAAATGTCTTGCACTCAAACAATCTATCCTTCATTGCCTTCTACTATAAAAAAAAATATTACCTTACCAAAAAGACTATTAGAACCACCCATGTCTCTGCCACCTGCAAAATCTTGTTCATTATTTGTCTGTCTTCTTAACACTTTTGGCTGTAGAGGAGTAAAGAAACATGTTCATCTGTTCTGGAGAACGGTAGCTGTCTGTTTAACACCAGTATATCATGTCCCCTCTGTCCCCGCTTTTTCTAATCATACCTACAGTACAGTCAAGTGTGACAATGTATCATGAACTTACCCAAGCTTGTTTGGGAGATATGATCACTGACCTAGATCTTCTCCTCCATCTACTGGTGAAAATAGATGCATTGCATTTCTGGGTACTCTTATCCTGGGCTCTGTGGACAGACATACAAGTGGGATAAGAAAATGCTTGTATTAATGCACCTTTATGAAGAGGACTGGCCAGCCATCAGAGCATGGTTACTCTCTAGGTTTCTTCCCTCTCTGGAGTTTTCCCTAGCCAATTGCTCCTGCGTTGTTTGTTCTTTAGGGTTTTAGGTTGGGTATCTGTAAAGCACTTTGTGACAACTGCTGATATAAAAAAGGCTCTATAAAATACATTTGATTGATTGGCTAGAAAAGTAAAACAGTGAATTCTCAGTTACAAAATTACTAAAATGCTTGATAATCAGGGTGAAATAAAGATGTGTAACATCTAAATAAACTACAATTACCGCATGCCCATTTAGAGAAACAGTATAATCAAAACCGACCAAGTTAATTACATGATTCCGGTTTACTAGTTTGAAACAGGCTTAGGCCTAGAGTAAAACATATTGACTAAGTTGTACACAAATATCCCAGTTGTCACTTTCTAAAGTGCTACAGTGTTTCCACAGAGCTTATAGTCGCTGACTGATTAAAACAATTAAAAAATAAAAGTTGTTGAAAATGTGTTAGGAGGGCACTCTCAATAAACTGCTTAGTCCTAAAAGTCATCAAATCCTGGACAAACACGACATGAATACTTACATTTGAAAGTTATTATTGCAGATTAATCAGTGTGGTCATCGGAATGGAATCCATGGTTGTGGTCCTGATGTATGGAGGATCAAACCTGCCATATTTATAAATAAATACATGCACCCATAAATACATGAATAAATAAATGCACATATAAATAGATACATAAATAAATGAATGCACACATAAATACATCATTAATTATTTCAATAAAAATCAAATTTTCATTCATTTATATTATTTCTTCATTCATTTATTTATTTATGTATTTATTCCTCTAATATGATAATGAGGGGGTGTCAAGCTAACGTATATGGGTGGTATCTAACACACCATTGGGTAGACCCCTTTCCTGCAGTCAAATGACCAAATCGCCCCCTAGTGGCCTCATGGGTGGAATGATATTCATATTTTTCATAATTTCATAATTAATCAGCATAAAAAATTGAAACATCTGGTGTTTCTATATCAAACGTTTTGTTATATTTCAGTCTTCTGTTTTTGCTTTGTCATTATGGGGTATTGTGTGTATATTGATGAGGGGGGGTGGAAACTATTTAATCCGTTTTAGAATAAGGCTGTAACATTGCAAAATGTGGAAAAAGTCAAGGGGTCTGAATACTTTCCGAATGCACTGTATGTCTTAACGATGAATGTGGTACAAGAGTTGATGTTATTAGATGGGTTACATCCTGCCTGGAGCTCACACTGGCTTCTAACTCGATTGCATATATGTGTGAATGTAATGTAATGAATGATTCTACTGTTGGAAGTGATCATTTCCCAATTTCGTGTACCATAAACTTTGATGTTACTATTCCAGATTTTTATTTAACCTTTATTTAACTAGGCAAGTCAGTTAAGAACAAATTCTTATTTAAAATGACGGCCTAGGAACAGTGGGTTAACTGCCTTGTTCAGGGGCAGAACGGCAGATTTTTACCTTGTCAGCTCGGGGATTCGATCTAGCAACCTTTCGGTTACTGGATCAACGCTCTAACCACTAGGCTACCGCCCCTACACTCAAACCCTACACTCTAACCACTAGGCTACCTGCCGCCCCTACACTCTAACCACTAGGCTACCTGCCGCCCCTACACTCTAACCACTAGGCTACCTGCCGCCCCCAGATAGAGTACCATTTAGAAGATGGTGATTTCATAAAGCAGACTGGGAAAAGTTTGGTGAGCATTACTTAAAGTCTGTTGGACAGTTTGTCTTTAGAGAGGCCGGGTTGATGTATGTGCTGCTTTCTGTGACCTCTGATTTTGAGTGCTGCGAATGTATATGTGCCAGTGAGTGAAGTGGGTGAGAAAAGGAAGGTGGTTCCTTGGTGGACTGAAGAGTGCACTGCGGCTATACGAGAACTAAATAGGGTTTACAGAGTGTTGCGTGCAAATATGACTTCTGAGAATCTAGTTGATTTTCAAAGGAAGAGAGCTTTAGTACGTAGGGTCATTAAGTCTGTCAAGAGAAATGCATGGAGACAGTTCTGCTCTACAATAGGCAAGGGTACTGAGCTGGGGGATGTATGCTCTATGTTGAAGAAGAGGAATGGAAGATGCTCGACTTCCAGTTTTGGTTATGGATCAAAAAATGTCCGGGATCTGATAAAGAAAAAACTGACTTGTTGGGGGAGACATTTGCTAGCATACATGGTGAGGTGACTTTGGACGATGTATATAAGCAATGCAGGTGTGAGATTTTAAATGCTTATGTTAATGTGTATAAGAAAAGGGATACTGTTGACTCTTCTTTGGATGCTGGTTTTACCATACATGAGCTGTGTTCAGCCTTAATAGGCTGTGGATATACAGCCCTTAGGTCGTGATCAGTTGTGCTACGCAATGTTTAAGCATCAACCTGATGAGGTCATACATGTTCCCCTTGGATTATTTAATAAGATTTGGAGTGAGGGGGGTTATATCTTGTGGTTGGAAACATGCAGTAATATTACCTTATGTAAAGCCTGGTAAGAACTCTTCATGGTGCTGATAGTTATAGACCAATAGCACTGACCTCTAACTTGTGAAAACTGATGGAAAAGATTACGGTCAACTGATTGTCATATTTCCTGGAACATGGAGGTTTATTGAGTCAATGTATAAGTGGATTCCGTAAAGGTAGATCTACTTTGGATGCATTAGTAAAGGTAGATCTACTTTGGATGCACTAGTAAAGGTAAATCTACATTGGATGCATTAGTAAAGGTAGATCTACTTTGGGTGCGTTAGTAAAGGTAGATCTACATTGGATGCATTAGTAAAGGTAGATCTACTTTGGATGCATTAGTAAAGGTGAGTAATGAAGTTGAAAAAAACTCTGGTCATGAAAGAAGTAATGGCTACTGTCTTTTTTGACATTGAAAAGGCTTATGACACTATATGGAGAGAAGGCCTACTGATTAAGATGGAAAGACTTGGTATTGGTGGGAGATTATATAACTGGGTTTTGGCCTTCTTATTTAAATCGCAATTTTCGAGTTAAAATAGGATCCATTTTATCTGATGTCTATGGAGTAGACAATGGTATTCCTCAAGGCAGTGCTATCAGTCCTACTTTGTTCAACATTATGATTAATGATGTGTTTTTGAATGTAGGTAGGGGAATTGAGGCTTCCCTATATGCTGCTGATGGTGCAATTTGGAAGAGGGGAAGGAATATATCTAATGTGATCAAATCTATTCAACAAACTATAGTGGGTGTTGAAAGATGGTCTATTGACTGGGGTTTTAAATTGTCAGTGGCGAAGTCTTGTTCTATGTTCTTCACAAAGAAGAAAGTTACTGATAATATACAGTTGTTTCTGTATGGACAGCCTATGGGGAGGCTTTCTAAGTATAAATATTTGAGTATGGTTCAATGAGTGATTTACACGGAAAATCATGAAATAAATGTTCAAACATAGTGTAAGAAGGTGGTGAATCTTATGCGCTTTGTCTCTGGTTATGAACGGGGTGATGATAAACAGTCGTGGATGGATATTTAAAGAGCTCTGATCAGGACGACAATTTATCATGGGTGTATAGTTCATGGAACAAGCGGTGAAGAAATGGCTTCACAGGCTGGACAAAATCCAGTATATAGCTTTAAGGATATATGTTGATGCATTTAAATCAATGTCTGTATGTGCCTACTATTGGAGGCAGGTGAGATGCCTTTGGATATTATATATTTTTTTAATACCTTTATTTAACCAGGTAGGCCAGATGAGAACAAGTTCTCATTTACAACTGCGACCGGGCCAAGATAAAGCAAAGCAGTGCGGCAAAAACAACAACACAGAGTTACACATAAACAAACGTACAGTCAATAACACAATAGAAAAATCTATGTACAGTGTGTGCAAATGTAGAAGATTAGGGAGGTAAGGTAATAAATAGGCCACGGAGGTGAAATAATTACAATTTAGCATTAACACTGGAGTGATAGATGTGCAGATGATGATGTGCAAGTAGAGATACTGGGGTGCAAAAGAGCAAGAAGATAAATAACAATATGGGGATGAGGTAGTTGGGTGTGCTCTTTACAGATTGGCTGTGTACAGTGATCAGTAAGCTGCTCTGACAGCTGATGCTTAAAGTTAGAGAGGGAGATATAAGTCTCCAGCTTCAGTAAGCTGCAATTCGTTCCAGTCAATGGCAGCAGCGAACTGGAAGGAAAGGCGGCCAAAGTAAGTGTTGGCTTTGGGGATGACCAGTGAAATACACCTGCTGGAGTGCGTGCTACGGGTGGGTGTTGCTATGGTGACCAGTGAGCTGAGATAAGGCGGGTCTTTACCTAGCAAAGATTTATAGATGACCTGGAGCCAGTGGGTTTGGCGGCGAATATGTAGCGAGTGTAACCGATGTGAAATGGCTAGCTAGTTAGCGGTGGTGCGCGCTAATAGCGTTTAAATCGGTGACGTCACTCGCTCTGAGACCTTGAAGTAGTTGTTCCCCTTGCCCTGCAAGGGCCGCAGCTTTTGTGGAGCGATGGGTAATGATTGCTTCGAGGGTGGCTGCTGTCGATGTGTGCAGAGGGTTCCTGGTTCGAGCTCAGGTAGGGGCGAGGAGAGGGATGGAAGCTATACTGTTACACGAGGACCAGCCAACGAGAGCATAAAGGTCGCAGTGGTGGGTAGTATGTGGGGCTTTGGTGACAAAATGGATGGCACTGTGATAGCAAACTAGATGTAGTCTGAGTAGAGTGTTGGAGGCTATTTTGTAAATGACATCGCCGAAGTCAAGGATCAGTAGGATAGTCAGTTTTACGAGGGTATGTTTTGCGACATGACTGAAGGAGGCTTTGTTGCGAAATAGGAAGCCGATTCTAGATTTAATTTTGGATTGGAGATGCTTAATGTGAGTATGGAAAGAGAGTTTACAGTCTTGCCAGAAACCTAGGTATTTATAGTTGTCCACATATTCTAACTCAGAACCGTCCAGAATAGTGATGCTAGTCGGGCAGGCGGCTGCGGGCAGCAATCACTAGCATTTAAAAGCAGTTGGAGGCCACGGAGGCAGTGTTGTATGGCATTGAAGCTCGTTTGGAGATTTGTTAACAAAGAAGGGCCAGATGTATACAGAATGGTGTCGTCTGCGTAGAGGTGGATCAGAGAATTACCAGCAGCAAGAGCGACATCATTGATATATACAGAGGAATGAGTCGGCCCAAGAATTGAACCCTGTGGCACCCCCATAGAGACTGCCAGAGGTCCGGACAACAGGCCCTCCGATTTGACACACTGAACTCTGTCTGAGAAGTAGTTGGTGAACCAGGCGAGGCAGTCATTTGAGAAACCAAGGCTGTTAGAATTATAGTATGCTCAGATTCTCTGTCTGGATTAAATAGTTGATCATCTGGTAAATCTAATAGGTGTGATCTACTATTGGAGGTATTAATGTTATTATGGAGAATTGAGAGAATATGTGTATTAGTGAGATTCTGTTGGGTCCCAGCACATTCGGGTGTGGAAGGGAATGAAATTGTAGACCAGTTAGCTAAAAGAGCTTTGAAACAAGATATAATTGATATTAATGTTCCACTGAGCAGAGGTGAGGACAAATGTAAGATCAGAGCCATTTTGATAGATGTGTGGCAGAAGAGATGGGACTCTGAGCCCAAGGGCCAGCATTTACATGCCTCACATAGAAAGGTGGACAAAGATTGAAAGGTCAGATTAGGAAGGAAGAGGTGTTGTTTGCTCGATTGCGCTTAGGACATTTTACATTGAACATGTCATTACATCTGGTTGGCAGCATGTGAATGGTTTGTGTCTGGAGTGTATGCTCGATGAAATATAGCATGTGTTGCTATATTGTTGTAAGTATTGTATAATTACAGTATGTTGCAGAGAGGGAAAGTGTAGGATCATTGAGGTTGGAAGGGTTTTTTGGGGTGGGGGAGGGTCTATTAGAAGTTAGAAGGGCTCTTTATTACTTTCTTATAAGTACTAAATTAGGTAGGAGGATTTATAAATTATTATTATTATTTTCAAGCAAAGTGTAAGGGAGTTATACTCCAGTAAAGTAGGTGGCGGTAATGTAACATTTATTGGATGCCAATCGCCGTTAAACCTAATCAAAGAAGATGAAGAAGAAGAATTGTAAACCGTGATTGATCACACACTCCAGCACAGTAGGTGGTGGCATGCACCTTTAACGTTTGTTTGCGTACTGCTGTTATATCGAAGAAGAAGAACTGCACCGGCGCTGTCGTTATTTATTGAAAATAAATAGCTAGCTAATTCTCTCACCTCGCAATATTAACATTTGTCATTTTGTAATCCAAGTTGTAAAAACATGACGGAGCCTCAGGCAGCACTGTTACTCAGGAGACAGCTGGCAGGTAATTTATAAACTGGTGGCTAACGTCAACTAATTTAACGTTACCTAGTTATAAACGTTATTTTTCGCTTGTCGGGTTGCTATGCTAGCTAACGTTAGCTAATCCATCTCATTTGGCCCACTTGCGGCACATGTAATCTTTGTTTCGGCTTTTACTTTATCGATCTAGCTACTATCGTGTATATGGTGTGAGATGTCACATCTTGGCATACTTCGTTTTGATAGTTGAATATAGCGAGTCAAATAAAATATGTGGTCTAAGCCCCCTGTTGTACCAACGTTACTAGCCAACAAGCTAAATCTAACGTTACAGTTGGCAGTAATTTAGCTAGCATTGCTACAATATTTTCTATCTTTCAACCAAGTTTGGGGTAATATTTAGTCGTTCGGTGGCTAGCCATCCAAATGTATGTTGGGGGTAACGTCCACGTTGTTTAAAGATAAAATTGTTATTGTGGACGCGAAATGGTTCAACTTTAGCTAGCTAACTAGATAGCAAGCTAAACGTAACGTGTAATATACTATCCCTTTGTTTTGAACGTGATGTCGATTGCTAGCTAACGTTAGCAGACACACGTCAACTGCCAGTTGGTGGTCATTGGACAACTGTCAGCTTGATTTTAAATTAAGCAAGGGCCGTGCAGGAGTTTAACTGAACCACCCGTTATTTTTCCCTTCATGCAGAACAAATTGTCTCTTGACTGTAAGGCAGCATAATGTCTAGTCAACTAGGCATGGTATAATCCCTGCACACCACCGATTTCCATGATTAGCGGCTCGCTAACTACCTCAAATAACCGAGGTGCCAGGTGTACGTTCAGAAATGTACCTAGCTAGCCTAATATGGCTGTATCTGTCAAACTTAAAATGACCTATTCAGAGTGATAGATACCATGTTATATCGTTCGATTTTTTTTTTTATGTTGAAGGGGGATATGAAATCAATTGTGTACAATAGCCCATGATTTCACCATGATATCTTATTTCCTTTTTCATACACATGTAAAAGTTACAGACATACATAAACAAACACTGCTGCTCCTAGCCAAGTAAAATTAAACTCCACGATGTACTTGACTTCAACGAAGTTGAGCGGAGACGAGTGTGTGGACTGTATCTCCGACTACATCGAGTCGCCGAAGGTCGAAACTTAAACCCTTACCGTGTACATATGTTGGTACTCCGTAGCGGTGTGCC
This sequence comes from Salvelinus namaycush, assembly GCF_016432855.1. Taxonomy (NCBI): domain Eukaryota; kingdom Metazoa; phylum Chordata; class Actinopteri; order Salmoniformes; family Salmonidae; genus Salvelinus; species Salvelinus namaycush. The sequence goes on along the minus strand of NC_052318.1, from coordinate 4,104,219 downwards.
TTAATTTGTTTGCTGTAATCCATACTTTTCATTAAACGTTCATAAAATACAACAACCGTCTGTTTCCTCGTATCGACTGACAGCGACTCGATGTAGTCTGAGGTACACTGTATCGTTGAGTTTTACTTGGCTATGCTGCACCTTGCCAAGGTTTCTCAGCTGAGGGAGAACAGTTCAGTCTAAAGCCCCATGTGGCTGTGTTCCAGAGGCCTTCGCTGGCCCTAAACATGATCGCCAGGGTTGCTGTTCAAAGGGGATGTACTACTTCAGAACGTACACTACCAGTCAAACGTTTGAACACAATTACTCATTCAAGGGTTTTAGTTTGGACTATTTTATACAAATATTAAAAATAATAGTGGAGACATAAAAACAATCAATTAACACAACGAACCATGTAGTAACCAACAAAAAGTGTTAAATCAAACCATATGTATATTTGAGATTCTTCAAAGTAGCCACCCTTTGCCTTGATGACAGCTTTGCACACTCTTGACATTCTCTCAACCAGCTTCACGAGGAATGATGCTTTTCCAGCAGTCTTGAAGTAGTTCCCACATATGCTGAGCACTTGTTGACTGCTTTTCCTTCACTCTGTGGTCCAACTCATCCCAAACCATCTCAATTGGGTTGAGATCGGGTGATTGCGGATGCAATCTGATGCAGCACTCATCACTCTCCTTCTTGGGCAAATAGCCCTTACACAGCCTGCAGGTGTGTTGGGTCATTGTCCTGTTGAAAAACAAATGATAGTCCCACTAAGCACAAACCAGATGGGATGGCGTATGACTGCAGAATGCTGTAGTAGCCATGCTGGTTAAGTGTGCCTTGAATTCTAAATAAATCACAGACCGTGTCACCAGCAAAGCACCATCACACCTCCTCCTTCATGTCTCATGGTGGGAACCACACATGTGGAGATCATCCATTCACCTACTCTGCGACTCACAAAGACACAGCGGTTGGAACCAAAAATCTCAAAATTGGACTCATCAAACCAAAGGACAGATTTCCACCGGTCTAATGTTCATTGCTTGTCCTTTTAGTAGTTGTGTTTTTTTGCACCAATTTGACCATTAAGGCCTGATTCACAGAGTTTCCTCTGAACAGTTGATGTGTCTTACTTGAACTCTGAAGCATTTATTTGGGCTGCAATCTGAGTTGTATTTAACTCTAATGAACTTATCCTGCAGCAGAGGAAACTCTGGGTCTTCCTTTCCTGTGGCGGTCCTCATGAGTCAGTTTCATCATAGCGCTTGATGGTTTTTGCGACTTCACTTGAAGAAACTTTAAAAGTTCTTAATGTTTCACATTGACTGACCTTCATGTCTTAAAGTAATGATGGACTGTCGTTTCTCTTTGCTTATTTGAGCTGTTCTTGCCATAATATGGACTTAGTCTGTTTCCAAATAGGCCTCCTGTATACCACCCCTACCTTGTCACAACACAACTGATTGGCTCAAACGCATTAAGAAGGGAATAAATTCCACAAATGAACAAGGGGCACCTGTTAATTGAGATGCTTTCCAGGTGACTACCTCATGAAGCTGGTTGAGAGAATGCCAAGAGTGTGCAAAGCTGTCATCAAGGCAAAGGGTGGCTATTTTGAAGAATCTCAAATACAAAATGTATTTTATATAACACTTTTTTTTGGGTTACTACATGATTCCATATCTGTTATTTCATAGTTTTGATGTCTTCACTATTATTCTATAATGTAGAAAATAGTATAAATAAAGATAAACCCTTGAATGAGTAGGTGTTTCCAAACTTTTGACTAGTACTGTATATACACCCTGGATTGCTGATGCTATGTATTGGCTGTTGATTGGCTTTGAAGCCACCAGTCAGCCATATTGTGTAGACATTAATAAATGCATTACTATAGCTTAAAAAAAATTGAGTGCCAGGATAGCTGCCCTTTTGGCTTCAATACAGCGCCCCCTGTCAGTCCAGGGTTTATACACATCATTGGTACTACATCAGTTTCCCTTTGACTCCTCGCTCACCCCCATTAACAGCAGTAGTCGTAGTCACTCACCACCATTAACAGCAGTCCTAGTAATAGTCGCTCACCCCCCCAGTAACAGCAGTCGTAGTAATAGTCGCCCACCCCCCAGTAACAGCAGTCGTAGTAATAGTCGCCCACCCCCCAGTAACAGCAGTCGTAGTAATAGTCGCCCACCCCCCAGTAACAGCAGTCGTAGTAATAGTCGCCCACCCCCCAGTAACAGCAGTCGTAGTAATAGTCGCTCACCCCCCCAGTAACAGCAGTCGTAGTAATAGTCGCTCACCCCCCAGTAACAGCAGTCGTAGTAATAGTCGCCCACCCCCCAGTAACAGCAGTCGTAGTAATAGTCGCCCACCCCCCAGTAACAGCAGTCGTAGTAATAGTCGCCCACCCCCCAGTAACAGCAGTCGTAGTAATAGTCGCTCACCCCCCCAGTAACAGCAGTCGTAGTAATAGTCGCTCACCCCCCCAGTAACAGCAGTCGTAGTAATAGTCACCCACCCCCCCAGTAACAGCAGTCGTAGTAATAGTCGCTCATCCCCCAGTAACAGCAGTCGTAGTAATAGTCGCCCACCCCCCAGTAACAGCAGTGGTCACTGTTTACTGCTCTGCTTTGAGGTGAAGGTGGAGCTGAGCAAGCCCTGATCAAGTTAGTGTTTATGAATAATTGCTGTATTTAGAATGCTTGACTAGTTACTTACACAATAAGAGGTGTGTTATTGGAACCATTTTAATATGCCCTCTTTAGGTTGACTTCACTGTTGAGATGGTTGTTTCGTGAGGAAATGAAATAGTTGAAATCCACATACCAAGTTGATTCTTTTAGGACCAGAGCCCAGGATGTGACAGATGGGTACAGTTGTTTGACTGTGCTGGTGTTTCAGCACAGCAGGAGACGGGCTGCCACAGCAACAGCACATCTAAACCACAGTGAACTTCTGAGTTCAGTTTAAACTGCTACTTAGGAAGCTGTTTATTTGGTTTAATGGGCACTTTATAGGGATATCACTTTTTATAAAAAAATAAAATAAAATAAAAATTAGGGTTAAGGATGATTTGTGGAATATAAGATTTATGTTCACAGAGGAACATTTTCAGTCTGAGAAGGCTGACTCCAGCATTTCCACATACTGATTAGTGAGATGGATGTCTCACTTTATTGACTGGATAGAGTTGAAAAGTCAAACATCACCGTAGGACGGCACTGTCAAACATCACCGTAGAACAACACTGTCAAACATCACCGTAGGACGGCACTGTCAAACATCACCGTAGGACGGCACTGTCAAACATCACCGTAGGACGGCACTGTCAAACATCACCGTAGAACTGCACTGTCAAACATCACCGTAGGACGGCACTGTCAAACATCACCGTAGGACGGCACTGTCAAACATCACCGTAGGACGGCACTGTCAAACATCACCGTAGGACGGCACTGTCAAACATCACCGTAGGACGGCACTGTCAAACATCACCGTAGAACTGCACTTCAAACATCACCGTAGGACGGCACTGTCAAACATCACCGTAGGACGGCACTGTCAAACATCACCGTAGGACGGCACTGTCAAACATCACCGTAGGACGGCACTGTCAAACATCACCGTAGAACGGCACTGTCAAACATCACCGTAGAACAACACTGTCAAACATCACCGTAGGACGGCACTGTCAAACATCACCGTAGGACGGCACTGTCAAACATCACCGTAGGACGGCACTGTCAAACATCACCGTAGAACGGCACTGTCAAACATCACCGTAGAACAACACTGTCAAACATCACCGTAGGACGGCACTGTCAAACATCACCGTAGAACGGCACTGTCAAACATCACCGTAGGACGGCACTGTCAAACATCACCGTAGAACGGCACTGTCAAACATCACCGTAGGACGGCACTGTCAAACATCACCGTAGAACGGCACTGTCAAACATCACCGTAGGACGGCACTGTCAAACATCACCTTAGAACGGCACTGTCAAACATCACCGTAGGACGGCACTGTCAAACATCACCGTAGAACGGCACTGTCAAACATCACCGTAGGACGGCACTGTCAAACATCACCGTAGGACGGCACTGTCAAACATCACCGTAGGACGGCACTGTCAAACATCACCGTAGGACGGCACTGTCAAACATCACCGTAGGACGGCACTGTCAAACATCACCGTAGAACGGCACTGTCAAACATCACCGTAGAACGGCACTGTCAAACATCACCGTAGAACGGCACTGTCAAACATCACCGTAGAACGGCACTGTCAAACATCACCGTAGAACGGCACTGTCAAACATCACCGTAGAACGGCACTGTCAAACATCACCGTAGGACGGCACTGTCAAACATCACCGTAGGACGGCACTGTCAAACATCACCGTAGGACGGCACTGTCAAACATCACCGTAGAACGGCACTGTCAAACATCACCGTAGGACGGCACTGTCAAACATCACCGTAGGACGGCACTGTCAAACATCACCGTAGAACGGCACTGTCAAACATCACCGTAGGACGGCACTGTCAAACATCACCGTAGAACAACACTGTCAAACATCACCGTAGAACGGCACTGTCAAACATCACCGTAGGACGGCACTGTCAAACATCACCGTAGGACGGCACTGTCAAACATCACCGTAGGACGGCACTGTCAAACATCACCGTAGAACAACACTGTCAAACATCACCGTAGAACGGCACTGTCAAACATCACCGTAGAACGGCACTGTCAAACATCACCGTAGAACGGCACTGTCAAACATCACCGTAGGACGGCACTGTCAAACATCACCGTAGAACGGCACTGTCAAACATCACCGTAGAACGGCACTGTCAAACATCACCGTAGGACGGCACTGTCAAACATCACCGTAGAACAACACTGTCAAACATCACCGTAGGACGGCACTGTCAAACATCACCGTAGAACGGCACTGTCAAACATCACCGTAGGACGGCACTGTCAAACATCACCGTAGGACGGCACTGTCAAACATCACCGTAGAACAACACTGTCAAACATCACCGTAGGACGGCACTGTCAAACATCACCGTAGGACGGCACTGTCAAACATCACCGTAGGACGGCACTGTCAAACATCACCGTAGGACGGCACTGTCAAACATCACCGTAGGACGGCACTGTCAAACATCACCGTAGGACGGCACTGTCAAACATCACCGTAGGACGGCACTGTCAAACATCACCGTAGGACGGCACTGTCAAACATCACCGTAGGACGGCACTGTCAAACATCACCGTAGGACGGCACTGTCAAACATCACCGTAGGACGGCACTGTCAAACATCACCGTAGGACGGCACTGTCAAACATCACCGTAGGACGGCACTGTCAAACATCACCGTAGGACGGCACTGTCAAACATCACCGTAGGACGGCACTGTCAAACATCACCGTAGGACGGCACTGTCAAACATCACCGTAGGACGGCACTGTCAAACATCACCGTAGGACGGCACTGTCAAACATCACCGTAGGACGGCACTGTCAAACATCACCGTAGGACGGCACTGTCAAACATCACCGTAGGACGGCACTGTCAAACATCACCGTAGGACGGCACTGTCAAACATCACCGTAGGACGGCACTGTCAAACATCACCGTAGAGACACTACTATTTATTTTGTTGTGTATTTCAGATGGAAAAAACTGTTAATGTTTTCTCTTGATTTCCCAGAGCTGAATAAGAACCCAGTGGAGGGATTCTCGGCAGGTTTGATAGACGATAACGACCTCTACAGATGGGAAGTCTTAATAATCGGCCCACCAGACACATGCTAGTAAGTCTGCCAGCCCAGTTCCACTCTGATTTTGCTGTGTTGATGAGTCAGCTGGCGAGTATTTGGATGTGGGGAGGTATTTTAGTGGTGCGCGGTTCAGCTATTGCTAATAACCCATCTGTCATCTCTGCTTCAATCTCGAAGCAAAGACGTTTAGGGACCAGGGAGAAAATGCAGTAGGCCTAACTCCCCATAACCATGGGGACTGCGGGATATGAGTCAACCCGAGCACCACTAATGTATTTGTCATGTACAACAGTTGTCTGTCAAAATTTTTGGATCTTACCAACCCCTGCTATTTGACCATAACGACAGGCATTTCTCTCTGCCTTCCTGTTCACAGTGAAGGTGGTGTGTTCAAAGCACATCTCACGTTTCCCAAAGACTACCCTCTGAGGCCACCTAAAATGACATTTATCACAGATATATGGCACCCTAATGGTAAGTATGGGTCAATTGTACTGGGTATGTTGTTTTTTTTTCTCTTAGAAGTGTTAGTACCTTTTTTGGGGGGGGGTCTGTTTTACTGTTTGGGAAATGTCAGCTATCCCTCTGGAGGATAGGTTGTGTTTCTCAGTAAAGTAAAGATTTTTTTGGAATGCACCAAAATCCTTGTTTACACACACACATAAATAAATGGATGTGTTCTATTGAAACCTTTTCATGTAACAAGTCTAATTTCATGTCTCTTGTCCTGTTTGCAGTTGACAAGAACGGTGACGTATGTATATCTATTTTACACGAGCCTGGTGAGGATAAGTACGGCTATGAGAAGCCTGAGGAGCGTTGGCTACCCATCCACACAGTGGAAACCATCATGATTAGTGTTATCTCTATGTTGGCAGACCCGAACGGAGACTCGCCTGCCAATGTCGATGCTGCAGTGAGTCTCATTTTTACCTGAGGGGCCAAATCACTGGTTTAAGCTCACACGGATTAGTTCTTTATACGTAGACAATCAGGGGATTGTTGTTTGGGACAAAAGGAGTAAATGGTGATTTCTATTCTGTCTCTTTAGTGCACAGAATTCTGAATATATTCTGAATGTTCCAGGTTCTCAAACATCAAATTTGCCTTTTTGTGGAGAGCAGAACTGTGTCATCTTTGAACTTAAATGTTTTTGCACCTTTGATTTCCCCTGCAGAAAGAGTGGAGGGAAGACCGACATGGGGAATTCAAAAGAAAAGTGGCCCGTTGTGTAAGAAAGAGCCAAGAGACTGCCTTTGAGTGAATTTTATCAAGCTGCTTCTAGCTTCACTTTTTCAGGGTAAGAATAGTGGACTTTGGTCTTTTACAAGCCATGTCTTGTAATTTTGAAGAGGTCCCAATGCTATTATACTGCATCTCTGAGTCACTTATCCAGCTGTTCACACTTTGTTCATACCTGTTGGATTTTCTGAAAGACACTATACTGGAAGTGTATTACAGTATATCAATATGTTCTAAGTTTCAAGTTCTTGTCTTCCACAGGTCTCCAATTTGAGAAACAACATGGCACTGTTTTCCTGCACTCTACCACCCGATTGCCAGGCTCGTCTTCATTGCATTTGGCAGAAACCGTCTGGCAACAATAGGCTGCAATAGAACTTAACAGCTGTTACCACATGCTGACCGAAAACCGCCACGCAAGTGCCAACTCAAAAACAACAAAACAGAAGATGAATAACACGTTTTTTGAAGTCTATGAACTTTTCAGGAAGAGATTGTAAAGACCTGTATATAGCACAGACCTACAACTGGATAATATATCAACTGTTCCTACCCATCCAGCAAGACACATAGTACCAAATAAGTAGTGCTTCTGTAGGTAGAATTTGAGCCCTGTAAGTTATTGAAGTTTTTAGTCCTCTTCCCCATTCAACATCCACTCTAGTGTGTATTAGTATAGGTATGTTACAGGTTGCTTTGATGGACAGGAAGCCTTGAAGAAGGCAGAAGGGTAAGAATGCGTTGCTGTTGTAGAATCTCACTGTTGGAGAACAGCGGCGTTTGGTTCTAGAATGACCGGAGTATCAGGCCAAAATGGCAGAGGGTGCACTAAAATAGACACATCATGTAGCATGCTTGTCATGATGGGTCCTTCACCCTTAGCACTTCAGGAAAATTTGCTGTAAGTCACCGTTTAAAAAAATATATAAGGTTATAGAGGCAAGTCTTTATTTTGGATTTTAACAACATTATGAACTTCCCCTACCGTGGTGGACATGTACCCCGAATTGATCACATACCCCATTTGTCAAGTTCTGGTGTGTTTCTTTGGAGATGAACATGGCCATTACAAGTCATGCATTCACAAATTGAGCTCATAGTTAGGTTTTTAATTATACATTTTTCAAAAGTGCCTCCTATTAAATTGCTTGGCAATTGCACCCTGTATTGAACCAGAGTTAGTTTCAGAGAAATTGTTAACTGCTTAAGTGTTATTTTATAACCCTTCACACCAGTACAATGTATAATCAAAAATATTGGTAACCATTTGGTGTAGCAATAACCTTCCCCGGGTGTGTGGTGTACAGTCTTATATTTGTTTTAATATTCTGATGAGATTTAGGGTGACGTGGGGAGCTATTTCACCTTGATGAAGCAGATTAATTTACAACGCTTGATTTCCTTTGTGTGGTGTCCTAGGTAGGATTTGTTATGCATGCTTTAACATTAGGTTTCCATGCTGGTAGTGTCTGGGTTTTGATTTAAAATGTATGTTTGTGCCATGTTTTATTTTCCCTTCCTCTTCTCCCTGAATCTCGATTTCCCCTGGTGTATTATTTTATTCTGGCTCTGATGGACTATTGCAGTTTACTTGCCTAATGTACAAAGACAAAATACTGATGTATATTTTTCATGTTATGAAAATTGTCACCTTGTGTAGTGAGTTATTTTAAAATATGATTCCCCTCCAATAATTGTTGGGGTGTTTTCTTTTAATGAAAATGATATGTACAATGTTTTGTCATATTATCAGACATGTACTTCTTTGTTACACACATGATCTTACTACCTAGCATGTTCTCATGTGTATCTGTATCATGTGGTGTCTGAATCCCTAGGTCAGGGTATCCCAAACTTGGTCCTCCCCCCCCCCCCAGTTCTAAACAGCTGATTCAGGACAGAGTTTGGGAAACCCTGCCTGAGGTGAAACATACACTACATGACTAAAAGTATGTGGACACCTGCTCGACAAACATCTCATTCAAAAATCATGGACATTAATATGGAGTTGGTCCACCCCATTTGCTGCTATAACAGCCTCCACTCTTCTGGGAAGGCTTTCCACTAGATGTTGGAACATTGCTGCGAGGACTTGCTGCCATTCAGCCACAAGAGCATTAGTGAAGTCGGGCACTGATGTTGGGCGATTAGGCCTGCCTCGCATTCGGAAACTCCAATTCATCCCAAAGGTTTTCGATGGAGTTGAGGTCAGGGCTCTGTGTAGGCCAGTCAAGTTCTTCTACATCAATCTCGACAAACCAATTCTGCATGGACCTTGCTTTGTTGATGGGGGGCATTGTTATGCTTAAATAGGAAAAAGACCTTCCCCAAACTGTTGCCACAAAGTTGGAAGAACAGAATTGTTTAGAATGTTAAGATCTTCCTTCACTTGAACTAAGGGGCCTAGCCAAACCATGAAAAACAGGTCCAAACCATTATTCCTCCTCCACCAAACTTTACAGTTTGCACTATGTATTTGGGCAGGTAGCGCTCTCCTGGCATCTGCCAAACCCAGATTTGTTTGTCGGACTGCCAGATGGTGAAGTGTGATTCATCACTCCAGAGAATGCGTTTCTACTGTTCCAGAGTCCAATGGTGGCAAGCCTTACACCACTCCAGCCGACGCTTGCCATTGCGCATGGTGATTTTGGACTTGTGTGTCGCTGCTCGGCCATGGAAACCCAATTCACGAAGCTCCATATTAACAGTTCTTGTGCTGACATTGCCTCCAATGTAGTGAGTTTTGCTACTGAGTACAGATGATTTTTACGAGCTTCAGCATTCGGCGATCCCGTTCTGTGAGCTTGTGTGGCCTACCACTTCGCAGCTGAGCCGTGGTTGCTCCTAGATGTTTCCACTTCACAATAACAGCACTTACAGTTGACCAGGGCAGCTCTAGCAGGGCAGACATTTGACGAACTGACTATGATGGTGCCACGTTGAAAGTCACAGCTCTTCAGTTAGGCCGTTCTACTGCCAATGTTTGTCTACGGAGATTGCATGGCGGTGTGCTCAATTTTATACATCTATCAGCAACAGGTGTGGCTGAAATAGCCGAATCCACTAATTTGAAGGGGTGTCTACATACTTTTGTATATATAGTGTATCATGTAGTTCTCACACAACACATTAAGCTAGATTTAGCAAGTATCCATGACTCATTGTTATCCATTAACAATTGAATACTGTCACTTGGCACAAAGGTGTGAATAGTGTGTGTGTGTGTTAGTAGTTTCTCATATTCAGAAGAAAGCCAAGTGGCACTTTTACACACCATGTGAGGTGTTGTGATTGCCACAGACTTATTCCCTTTCCCCACATGAACTGCTGGCCAGGCAGAGATCTCAGAAAAGCAGGTTTCAGGGATCTGTGCCAAGAACAGGCTCCAGTCTAGACAATGCAAGTACCACTTAACCTTATGCCCGGCAAATGTCTCACGCTTTTCAACCAATCACAAATTATTATGAAGATCATTCGTAATAACATGTAGGTATAGCTAAACACAAGTACCTAATGCATGCATTCCCATAAATCTGAACAAGTGGAATTGATCTGAAACAATATGCAAGGTAGATTTACGCAGTCAATGCAGATTTGTATTATTTCACAATGCATATCAGTCAAAGATGCCAGTTACTTTTTAAGGCAACGTTGGAAAGATGCTGGTACACCTGTCGAATAGAGAATTTACTGTCACCGCCCACTTTCGGCTTTGTGATCTCGCGATAGCAAACCAAAAGCCACGGAACCATCATGGCTGAAGGTATGTGACTGTTTTTTTGAACATTTTTACGCCCTTTCTTTATTAGAATCGAATTAAATGCATTATTTGAATGGCTATACTGTATTTGATTTAATTGGGATTTGTAATGTTATAAAACATAGACGACTGTCTCCCCTTCGTCTTGTACAGTTAGTTGCTAATTTTCACTTGCAACTAACTAGCTAGTCGGGTTCTTCTATATCTATGGTCGGGTGATATGTTGTTGGGTTGGGCGGAGAAGGCAACTAACGTTGGCTAGTTTAGCAGGCTAGCCACTTAATTCGCCGGGTGGTTGGACTCAATGAACGGGATTGGTAACTAAAGAAAGCAGAATTTGCTAACGCAGAATGCATAAGGAAGGTGATTATTACACGTGATCATTTAGCTAACGTTAGTATTTTTGTTGATTTAGTAACTTAACAAATCGACCGAGGACGGGTTCATTTTTATGATGAGCATTACGTTACAATGTACCGTTAGTTAGCTAGCCAGCTCGCTAGCTAACTTTGGCTACAGTACCATGCTAGATAGTTAAATTAAACATTGTAACCAAATGCAAAATTGCTGTTGTGTTATTGAGCACGTATTTTTATTGTAACTAGCGAAAATGTTTGGGTGTTTGACGGGTGTGATATATCAATTTGGCTTCAGTCAAGATGAATTGGTTACTCGGCAACAAATGTGCTTGTTTTGACAGCACTATCAGTGTCTCGATCATGTGTTGTTTAGATGTGACTACAGCCAGTTTAAACATTTTTACATTCAGCTGTGTGTGGTTGCAACCTCATCGAAGAGTGAATGTAGAGTAGGCCTACAGTACTAGCTTGCTACTCGGTATAAATTATAATGATATACCAGTTGGTGTGTGTGCTCCCTTTTAACTGTTGCATGCATTGATTTCGTTTAGTATTTCCCACATTTTTTCAAGTCAGTCAATCATTTCTCACTAGCTAGATTGCGTAAGCTTGTCACTCTTCCATTGTGGTCCCAAGTGCTGTGGACACTTAGAGAAGGCTATATTTTTATTGGTCCTATAAAGTTTATTTTAAAGATGTCTAAAAGTGCTGAGTTGGAAGGTAAGAAGCTTATAACATGCACAACATTGGTAATCATATCCTCCCTTTCCAAAATGAATGGAACATTGTGAATGAAGTGTGACAATAAGTTGCACTGTGGTAATATATGTGACTCAGAAACAGTTTTTCGTTAAACAGCTCAGCCTATCTTGCTGTTGCAGCAGTGATCCTTTCCTGTGGCCGTTGGTCAGCTGGTACTGGCAGCCGTCCCTTCCCCATGACAATAGCCCAATGACTGTATATGAAGCTATAGCCAGTCAGCTAGTTAACCCTCTGACCCGTGGGAGGGCAAAGTTATGTGCTGCCTCAGCATTCAGTCTTCACTCAAATGTAAGCAGAAATGGGAAGGAAATGGGAGCGGGAAGTTATGTGCAGTCCTGGGTTGAGTGTGCTCTGACACATAATACGCCTGAAAGAGAAACATCCCCAGGAACCTGCCTTGAGAAATACTAGGCATCCTTGAAACAATACAACCCTAATTTGGGTTACTATAGCAAGAGAAAATTAGACGGGTTGTTTTTACTGTTTGGTTGTACAATGTCTATTTTTGTTAATTTCATAATCTGGACAAACAACACAAAGCATTGTGAGCCAGAATGTGCTTAATGCAACTCTAATCCAGCATAAGGCCTAGCTCTTTACTAGCTTCCTTGTTCTCTTCACCTCCTCCATTTGCCTCTCTACCTCTCCCCTCACTCCGTCTCTTCCCTCTCTCTGTGGCAGAGGAGGTGGCCAAGCTGCAGAAGCACCTAGCCCTGCTGAGGCAGGAGTATGTGAAGATGCAGCAGAAGCTGGCTGACACAGAGAGGCGATGTGCCGTGCTGGCTGCTCAAACCTCTGGCCAGGGCTCCACCAACACCTTCGGAACCGGGGCAGGAGACACCTTCATCAGCCGTCTGCTGGACATCGTGGCCCAGCTCTACCAGCAGAACCAGTACAGGTGAGGGGAACAGGAGGGGAGAGGTGTGATATAATGTATGCAGCAACATGTGCTGTTGCCGTGGTTACAGTCAGAAAGAGGACCTGCTGGTTTTCTCCCCCCCCTCCTTTTTCTTGATGTGGAAAAGCCAAGAAAAGGAAAAATTGCTCTTGATGTGATATTCATTGTTTTATTAATTGATGTCATATTCATTGTTCAATGACACCCCAATGATCAATTATTTCCAGTGGTTATACCAAGGTCTAAGATTCTATGATTCACAGCTTTCTACAGAAATCCTGGGAAAATATATGCAATACCTAGTTACTGTAGTTATGGACATGGGCTATATTCTTTCTCACTTATGTTGTGACTGTTGCCGTGTTTGTAGTGATCTGAAGGTGAGGGTTGGAGAGATGACACTCAACGCTCACAAGTTTGTACTGGCTGCTCGCAGTGATGCCTGGAGCCTGGCCAACCTGGCCTCCACCTCAGAACTGGACCTGTCTGGTGAGTTGAGCACCCTCCCTGCTGTCACATTACCGGTCACAATGCCCCAGAATGTACCCCCCCAAAAAAGATGAGTCCACTGTTTTCACAGTTTTTGGAAAATGCACTACAAACTGTCTTCCAACAACTGCATTAAAAGCAGTTTATTGATAGTGTAGCTATAGTTAAGTAAAGTTATATTTCATTCCACTCTGGGTCGTTAACACTGTCTTCGACCATGCTGGGTGTTCCAGATGCCAAACCGGAGGTTGCCATGGCAATGTTGCGCTGGGCCTATACAGACAACCTGGAGCTCAGCGAGGACGATGCCTTCCTCATCGACCTGATGAAGCTGGCCAACCGCTTCCAACTGCAGCTGCTTCGAGAGAGGTAGGTAGGGGCTGCCTGACACACACAACACTGTCCGTGTTTGAGAGAATCAGTTCTGCTCAGTCGCTGATGACCTTGCCTCGTAGATGACTACTCGTTACGGTTTGTAGATTAGTTGGTGACTGCACTGTTACCGACTGTCATCTAAAACTCAGTCCCTCTATGCTCTTTGTGTTTTCCTATCCTCTAGGCTATGAATGCAGTGTACAATATCTCCCATTGACATCAATGTCCTCAAATATTGCTTTTGTTCTCTTGGAAAAGGTGTGAGAAAGGGGTGATGTCATCGGTGAACGTGAGAAACTGTATCCGGTTCTACCAGACGGCTGAGGAGCTGGATGCCACAACCCTCATGAACTACTGTGGAGAGATCATCGCCAGCCACTGGGTGAGTCTCCGCTGTCCAACTGACTGTCCAACTGACTGTTCACTGTTCCACTGACTGTTCACTGTTATTAGCTAGCTAGCTAATAAATGTACTGAGTAAGAGCAAACGTAGCTAGCTAATACAGCCTGATAATAACAGTAATGGTGTAGACCTAAATCAGCATGTTTGTGCAACAGTATAGAATATGCAAGAATATGCAAAGCAAGAATGTTAGCTACATGAAGTAGCTAAGAGAACATGCAATGTAGCCGACGCTTATAGGGTCCCCTAGGAAACACTTATCAACACTTTAGTTCCTACCCTGTCACAATAACTCATCCCTGGCATTTTAATTCGTTGTCATCTCAAACACTGTATTCAAAGTGCCCACTTATTTTTTAAACTATATAATTAGAATAGTCATTCTATTTCCATGATTCCAACAGTTTTGCTCTAATTCGCAAGTCAAATCACAATTGCAACATTTGGTTAAAAATAAGTCCTAGATTATTTGCCCATATCGTGCAGCCCTACGTGGCAGTGTGGAAATTATCTCTACTGAGCAGTGGTGTAAAGTACTTAAGTAGTACTTTAAAGTATTTTTACTTAAGTTTTTTTTTTTGGTATCTGTACTTGACTATTTTTTTTGACAACTTATACATTTAATTCACTGCATTCCTAAAGACAATACAGTACTTTTTACTCCATACATTTTCCCTGACACCTAAAAGTACTCGTTACATTTTGAATGCTTAGCAGGACAGGAAAATTGTCCAATTCACACACTTGTCAAGAGAACATCCCTGGTCATTTACTGCCTCTGATCTGGAGGACTCACTAAACACACACGCTTTGTTTGTAAATGATGTCTGAGTGTTGGAGTGTGCCCCTGGCTATCCGTAAATAAAAAGAGAATGGTGCTGTCTGGTTTGCTTAATATAAGGAATTTGATATTATTTATACTTTTGATACTTAAGTACGTTTTATCAATTACATTTACTTTTGATACTTAAGTATATTCAAAACCAAATACTTTTTGGCTTTTACTCAAGTAGTATTTTACTGGGTGACTTTTTCTTGAGTAATTTTCTGTTAACGTATCTTTACTTTTACTCAAGTATGACAATTGGTTAATTTTTCCACCACTGCAATTGAGTGCAGGAAATGCAGAAATTATAAAAGTGTTGAAATTTGTTTTGGTTGAAGGTGAATTGAACCGTATAAAACAATCAGAATGGCGAGCCTCATTGAAACCACTTAGAATGTATGTTTCCACCCTGGGATCACTCACTACTCATAAAGCACCCTGGGATCACTCACTACTCATAAAGCACCTTAGGATCACTCACTACTCATAAAGCACCCTAGGATCACTCACTACTCATAAAGCACCCTAGGATCACTCACTACTCATAAAGCACCCTAGGATCACTCACTACTCATAAAGCACCCTAGGATCACTCACTACTCATAAAGCACCCTAGGATCACTCACTACTCATAAAGCACCCTAGGATCACTCACTACTCATAAAGCACCCTAGGATCACTCACTACTCATAAAGCACCCTAGGATCACTCACTACTCATAAAGCACCCTGGGATCACTCACTACTCATAAAGCACCCTGGGATCACTCACTACTCATAAAGCACCCTGGGATCACTCACTACTCATAAAGCACCCTGGGATCACTCACTACTCATAAAGCACCCTAGGATCACTCACTACTCATAAAGCACCCTAGGATCACTCACTACTCATAAAGCACCCTGGGATCACTCACTACTCATAAAGCACCCTGGGATCACTCACTACTCATAAAGCAAATGTAGAGCTTTTATTATTCAAAAACTAAAAATCCTGTCAAATACCGTCCATTTTTTTTGTATTTAAAAAAAATACTGTGATATAATATTTTGGCTATATCGCCCAGCCCTACTTTCACCTGGTCTATGTCATGGAAAGAGCATGTGTTCAGAATGTTTAGTGCACTGTGTATATATCTTTATAAAAAATGTACATCATATTTTGGGCCACTGCTGCTAAATGAATATAGGATAAATACTACACTGACTATCCCAACTGTAGACAGGATTATACTGTCATCTTAACTGTCCTTTACCTTGTCTAAAGATAAATATATTTTAAAACGCCTTCAATGGAATTGATCAATAATCTATCAGTTGTACCCAACAGCTGAATCTCGAGAAGGTATCAGTACGTTCCCCATGGAAACAAGTAATCTGTTCTGTATCCATTTGTCTAGTCTCTGGGGGTAATATACCGTGTCTTTTAGTACTGAGCCCAGACTGGAGTTATCTCTCTTTTCTCTCGCCCTGCATGTCAAGAAAACCCATCGTTTTGTAACCTCGTAAATCCCTTCGCTCGTCTTCCGGAGCCCTGTGATTCTCAAGGTTATGTTTATGACTAGTACTCAGGAAATGACTGGTCATCTTCAGCCACCTGACTGACTGACCGACCGACTGCTTTTAGTGCTGCTGCTCAATCTGTTGTGTCATTCTACCTTTATTACTCTGGCATAGACTTTGATTAGAGGTTTGGAGTGAGGAGGAGATGGATCTCATTTCAATAGGAATACAATTTCACACCTTGGAAGTGTTTTCATTAAAGACAGACAACTAGTGCAATGTTCTAAATGCCTGTATCGCAAAAATCTAGGTTTTTATAATTTTTTTATGTTTTTATAAGTGTTTTTGTCTCGTCTCCTTCATTCCTTCTGTGCTGTGACACCAAGCCCCTCCTTCCATGCTGTGTGCCCTGTGCACATTCCAACACCAAGCCCCTCCTTCCATGCTGTGCCCTGTGCACATTCCCACACCAACACCAAGCCCCTCCTTCCATGCTGTGCCCTGTGCACATTCCCACACCACCACCAAGCCCCTCCTTCCATGCTGTGCCCTGTGCACATTCCCACACCACCACCAAGCCCCTCCTTCCATGCTGTGCCCTGTGCACATTCCCACACCAACACCAAGCCCCTCCTTCCATGCTGTGTGCCCTGTGCACATTCCCACACCAACACCAAGCCCCTCCTTCCATGCTGTGCCCTGTGCACATTCCCACACCACCACCAAGCCCCTCCTTCCATGCTGTGCCCTGTGCACATTCCCACACCAACACCAAGCCCCTCCTTCCATGCTGTGTGCCCTGTGCACATTCCCACACCAACACCAAGCCCCTCCTTCCATGCTGTGTGCCCTGTGCACATTCTCACACCAACACCAAGCCCCTCCTTCCATGCTGTGCCCTGTGCACATTCCCACACCAACACCAAGCCCCTCCTTCCATGCTGTGTGCCCTGTGCACCTTCCCACACCACCACCAAGCCCCTCCTTCCATGCTGTGCCCTGTGCACATTCCCACACCACCACCAAGCCCCTCCTTCCATGCTGTGCCCTGTGCACATTCCCACACCACCACCAAGCCCCTCCTTCCATGCTGTGTGCCCTGTGCACATTCCCACACCAACACCAAGCCCCTCCTTCCATGCTGTGTGCCCTGTGCACCTTCCCACACCACCACCAAGCCCCTCCTTCCATGCTGTGCCCTGTGCACATTCCCACACCACCACCAAGCCCCTCCTTCCATGCTGTGCCCTGTGCACATTCCCACACCACCACCAAGCCCCTCCTTCCATGCTGTGCCCTGTGCACATTCCCACACCACCACCAAGCCCCTCCTTCCATGCTGTGCCCTGTGCACATTCCAACACCAAGCCCCTCCCCCTGCCGTTCACAACAACAAAGACAAAATATAATCTGTTCCTCTCTGACAATAAGCCGTTTCAACTCGCTATTTGCTCTTGAGGTTGTCCATCATAATCACTCCTATGTGCACGGAAACACATTGAGATGTTATTTTACTATAATAGAGTAGTACTTTGTAACGATACCCTTTGTCTCAATTCCCCAAATTTACAACAGCGCCGACCCTACTAAAACGGCGGTATTAGTGAACATGATTGTGAATATTTTATGCTCCGTTTCTATTGCGCGCGGCGTTGAGGTACCATGTACCGCTAGCAGCATTTTAGACACCGTTGTGTTCTAGTTGTCTCGTCTGTGTTTTTATAAATGTGCAATGAGCATAACAATACATTTTATATAAGGAACTGACAAGTCGTTCTCATTCTGAGAAATAAGCAGTTTATCCAAGTAGGCCACTTGATTTCAACATCGTTGTTGTGCAAACAGTCGGAGGGGAGGGTGTATTCATAACACTTCTAGTTTGTTAGCTAGAAAATAGATAATTGGCTGAACTTGAGATATATAAAGATTAGCTGGCTAGCAGGTGGGCTTGTGCTTGAGAGATTGTTTATGAGAGCTGTGTATATTTTCTATAAGGCCTGCTACAGGAAGTTAGTCGTTATTACTGAATGTTCATTGTTCATGGTTCTGGTTACATCTGTATCAAAAAACTGCATTTTCACCGTCTTGAAAGCCAAGATCAGTGAGTATTGCAAAAAAAAAAAGCAGGTTAAACTATTTTGATTAAATTATTAGTGCGTCTTAGAGTTTATAGGCTTATATTTAATCTCGGTATAATTTTACATTATTCCAGACTGTTTGAAATGCAGTGTATTGACCTTTTAATTGTTCAACATAGCGTATTTAGAGAACTTTTATATAAACAATCGAGATATATTAAGTGTATGTGTATATATAGATATACACATCTCGTGAATCACCTATAAATTTGAAAAAATCTAGATATGTAATTTTGTCCATTTCACCCTTAAGGAAAATATAAAGAAATGAAGTATTGAAACAAAACCCACATCAACCTGTCTTAATGTAACACCATCTAGAAGTATTAGATGGGACAAGACTCCTCCTTAAGACCACTTTTTAATGGGAATGTCTGTTCTAGAAATCATATTTCTATAACCTAGATGACAGAGCATTTTTTTTTTTAAATATATCTTTGTCTCGACAGGATGACCTGAGGAAAGAGGACTTCAGCACTATGAGTGCGCCGCTCCTCTACAAGATGATCAAGTCTAAAACGGAGTTCCCACTTCACAAAGCCATCAAGGTCGAGAGGGAAGATGTGGTCTTCCTCTACCTCATTGAGATGGACTCGCAGGTGAGCGACACCTACACACGTTCGCCTCAGAGGCAACCCTTAAGTTTGTTCAGTGTAACAGGTTTCACTGAAGACCAACGTCCTGTTATCTCATCTGGAGCAGGGCCTGTATTCAGAGTCTGTTGGGCGCTGATGACAGATCAGTGTTGCTAACTAGACGGTCTTCTTTTTACACGTCTTTCTATCTACACGGAACAAAAAATATTACATGCAACAATTTCAAAGATTTGACTGAGTTACAGTTCATATAAGGAAATCAGTTAATTTAAATAAATGAGTTAGGCCCTAATCTCTGGATTTCACATGACTGGGAATACAGATATTCGTCAGTTGGTCAAAGATACCTTAAACAAAACAAAAAAAAGTAGGGGCGTGGATCAGAAAACCAGTCAGTATCTGGTGTGACCACCATTTGCCTCGTGCAACGTGACACGTCCCCTTCGTATAGAGTTGATCAGGCTGTTGATTGTGGAATGTTGTCCCACTCCTCTTCAATGGCTGTGTAAAGTTGCTGGATATTGGCGGGAACAGGAACACGTTGTCATACACGTCGATCCATAGCATCCCAAACATGCTCAATGGGTGACATGTCTGGGGAGTATGCAGGCCATGGAAGAATTGGGATATTTTCAGCTTCCAGGAATTGTTTACAGATCCTTGCGACATGGGGCCGTGCATTATCATGCTGAAACATGAGGTGATGGCGGCGGATGAATGGCACGACAATGGACCTCAGGATCTTGTCACAGTTTCTCTGTGCATTCAAAGTGCCATTGTCAGGTCAAGACCCTGGTGAGGACGACACGCAATCATATGAGCTTCCCTGAGACGGTTTCTGACAGTTTGTGCAGAATATCTTTGGTTGTTTGAACCAACAGTTTCGTCATCTGTCTGAGTGGCTGGTCTCAGACGATCCCACAGGTGAAGAAGCCGGATGTGGCGGTCCTGGGCTGGCGTGGTTACATGTGGTCTGTGGTTGTGACGCCGGTTGGACGTACTGCCAAATTCTCTAAAACAATGCTGAAGGAGGCTTATGGTAGAGAGATGAACATTAAATTCTCTGGCCGTTCTGGTGGACATTGCTACAGTCGGCATGCCAATTGCACACACCCTCAACTTGAGACATCTGTGGCATTGTGTTGTGACAACTGCACATTTTACAGTGGCCTTTTATTGTCCCCAACACAAGGTGCACCTGTGTAATGATCATGCTGTTTAATCAGCTTCTTGATATGTCACACCTGTCAGGTGGATTGATTATCTTGGCAAAGGAGAAATGCTCACTAACAGGGATGTAAACAAATTAGTGCTAAAAATTTGAGCGAATGGAACATTTCTGGGATCTTTTATTTCCATTCATGAAACATGGGACCAACACTTTACATGTTGCGTTGATATTTTTGTTCAGTGTAGAGTGGAATACATGTTCTTCTATTCTCCACTTGCCTAGTTGCCTGGGAAGCTGAATGAACTGGACAACAATGGGGACTTGGCCATGGACCTGGCTCTGTCTGGTAAACTGGAGAGTATCGCCACAACACTGGTGAACAACAAGGCAGATGTGGACATGGTGGACCAGAGTGGTTGGAGCCTTCTGCACAAAGCCATCCAAAGAGGTAAGGGGCGCCGCACATTCCCTACAGTATGTCATGTACTATATTGCTTCAGGCTCAACGCTGGGCTAGAGACAATAACACAACTCTCCCTATCAACGCTCAACGCTGGGCTAGAGACAATAACACAACCCTCCCTATGAACGCTGGGCTAGAGACAATAACACAACTCTCCTTATGAACGCTGGGCTAGAGACAATAACACAACCCTCCTTATGAACGCTGGGCTAGAGACAATAACACAACCCTCCTTATGAACGCTGGGCTAGAGACAATAACACAACCCTCCTTATGAACGCTGGGCTAGAGACAATAACACAACCCTCCTTATGAACGCTGGGCTAGAGACAATAACACAACCCTCCCTATGAACGCTGGGCTAGAGACAATAACACAACTCTCCTTATGAACGCTGGGCTAGAGACAATAACACAACCCTCCTTATGAACGCTGGGCTAGAGACAATAACACAACCCTCCTTATGAACGCTGGGCTAGAGACAATAACACAACCCTCCTTATGAACGCTGGGCTAGAGACAATAACACAACCCTCCCTATGAACGCTGGGCTAGAGACAATAACACAACTCTCCTTATGAACGCTGGGCTAGAGACAATAACACAACCCTCCTTATGAACGCTGGGCTAGAGACAATAACACAACCCTCCTTATGAACGCTGGGCTAGAGACAATAACACAACCCTCCTTATGAACACTGGGCTAGAGACAATAACACAACCCTCCTTATCAACGCTCAACACTGGGCTAGAGACAATAACACAACCCTCCTTATAAACGCTCAACACTGGGCTAGAGACAATAACACAACTCTCCTTATGAACGCTGGGCTAGAGACAATAACACAACCCTCCTTATGAACGCTGGGCTAGAGACAATAACACAACTCTCCCTATCAACGCTCAACACTGGGCTAGAGACAATAACACAACCCTCCTTATGAACGCTGGGCTAGAGACAATAACACAACCCTCCTTATGAACGCTCAACACTGGGCTAGAGACAATAACACAACCCTCCCTATCAACGCTCAACACTGGGCTAGAGACAATAACACAACTCTCCTTATGAACGCTGGGCTAGAGACAATAACACAACCCTCCTTATGAACGCTCAACACTGGGCTAGAGACAATAACACAACCCTCCTTATGAACGCTCAACGCTGGGCTAGAGACAATAACACAACCCTCCTTATGAACGCTCAACACTGGGCTAGAGACAATAACACAACCCTCCTTATGAACGCTGGGCTAGAGACAATAACACAACCCTCCTTATGAACGCTCAACACTGGGCTAGAGACAATAACACAACCCTCCTTATGAACGCTCAACACTGGGCTAGAGACAATAACACAACTCTCCTTATGAACGCTCAACACTGGGCTAGAGACAATAACACAACCCTCCTTATGAACGCTGGGCTAGAGACAATAACACAACCCTCCTTATGAACGCTCAACACTGGGCTAGAGACAATAACACAACCCTCCTTATGAACGCTCAACCCTGGGCTAGAGACAATAACACAACCCTCCTTATAAACGCTCAACACTGGGCTAGAGACAATAACACAACCCTCCTTATGAACGCTGGGCTAGAGACAATAACACAACTCTCCCTATCAACGCTCAACACTGGGCTAGAGACAATAACACAACCCTCCCTATGAACGCTGGGCTAGAGACAATAACACAGCCCTCCTTATGAACACTCAACACTGGGCTAGAGACAATAACACAACCCTCCTTATGAACGCTCAACACTGGGCTAGAGACAATAACACAACCCTCCTTACAAACGCTCAACACTGGGCTAGAGACAATAACACAACCCTCCTTATGAACGCTGGGCTAGAGACAATAACACAACTCTCCCTATCAACGCTCAACACTGGGCTAGAGACAATAACACAACTCTCCTTATGAACGCTGGGCTAGAGACAATAACACAACCCTCCTTATGAACGCTCAACACTGGGCTAGAGACAATAACACAACCCTCCTTATGAACGCTCAACACTGGGCTAGAGACAATAACACAACCCTCCCTATGAACACTGGGCTAGAGACAATAACACAACCCTCCTTATGAACGCTGGGCTAGAGACAATAACACAACCCTCCTTATGAACGCTGGGCTAGAGACAATAACACAACCCTCCCTATCAACGCTCAACACTGGGCTAGAGACAATAACACAACCCTCCTTATGAACGCTCAACACTGGGCTAGAGACAATAACACAACCCTCCCTATCAACGCTCAACACTGGGCTAGAGACAATAACACAACCCTCCTTATGAACACTCAACACTGGGCTAGAGACAATAACACAACCCTCCCTATCAACGCTCAACACTGGGCTAGAGACAATAACACAACTCTCCCTATCAACGCTCAACACTGGTCTAGAGACAATAACACAACCCTCCTTATGAACGCTCAACACTGGGCTAGAGACAATAACACAACCCTCCTTATGAACGCTCAACACTGGGCTAGAGACAATAACACAACCCTCCTTATGAACGCTGGGCTAGAGACAATAACACAACCCTCCTTATGAACGCTCAACACTGGGCTAGAAACAATAACACAACTCTCCTTATGAACGCTGGGCTAGAGACAATAACACAACCCTCCTTATGAACGCTCAACACTGGGCTAGAGACAATAACACAACCCTCCTTATGAACGCTGGGCTAGAGACAATAACACAACCCTCCCTATGAACGCTGGGCTAGAGACAATAACACAACTCTCCCTATCAACGCTCAACACTGGGCTACAGACAATAACACAACCCTCCTTATGAACGCTGGGCTAGAGACAATAACACAACCCTCCTTATGAACGCTCAACACTGGGCTAGAGACAATAACACAACCCTCCTTATGAACGCTGGGCTAGAGACAATAACACAACCCTCCTTATGAACGCTGGGCTAGAGACAATAACACAACCCTCCCTATGAACGCTGGGCTAGAGACAATAACACAACTCTCCCTATCAACGCTCAACACTGGGCTAGAGACAATAACACAGCCCTCCCTATGAACGCTGGGCTAGAGACAATAACACAACCCTCCTTATGAACGCTGGGCGAGAGACAATAACACAACCCTCCTTATGAACGCTCAACACTGGGCTAGAAACAATAACACAACTCTCCTTATGAACGCTGGGCTAGAGACAATAACACAACCCTCCTTATGAACGCTCAACACTGGGCTAGAGACAATAACACAACCCTCCTTATGAACGCTGGGCTAGAGACAATAACACAACCCTCCCTATGAACGCTGGGCTAGAGACAATAACACAACTCTCCCTATCAACGCTCAACACTGGGCTACAGACAATAACACAACCCTCCTTATGAACGCTGGGCTAGAGACAATAACACAACCCTCCTTATGAACGCTGGGCTAGAGACAATAACACAACCCTCCCTATGAACGCTGGGCTAGAGACAATAACACAACTCTCCCTATCAACGCTAAACACTGGGCTAGAGACAATAACACAACCCTCCTTATGAACGCTGGGCTAGAGACAATAACACAACCCTCCCTATGAACGCTGGGCTAGAGACAATAACACAATCCGGCGCCGAAAAGAGATGGCAGCCTCGCTTCGCGTTCCTTGGAAAATATGCAGTATTTTGTTTTTTTACGTGTTATTTCTTACATCGGTACCCCAGGTAATCTTAGGTTTCATTACATACAGTCGGGAGGAACTACTGAATATACGATTAACGTCAACTCATCATCGTTCCTACCAGGAATATGACTTTCCCGAAACGGATCCAGTGTTTTGCCTTCCACCCAATACAATGGATCTGATCCCAGCCGGCGACCCTGTGCGACGCCGAAAAAGGGGAAAACGAGGCGGTCTCGTGGTCAGGCTTCGGAGACGGGCACATCGCGCTCCACTCCCTAGCATACTACTCGCCAATGTCCAGTCTCTTGACAATAAGGTTGATGAAATCCGAGCACGGGTAGCATTCCAGAGAGACATCAGGGATTGCAACGTGCTCTGCTTCACGGAAACATGGCTAACTCAAGGGACGCTAACGGAGTCGGTGCAGCCAGCTGGTTTCTTCATGCATCGCGCCGACAGAAACAAACATCTTTCCGGTAAGAAGAGGGGCGGGGGGGTATGCCTTATGATTAACGAGAAGTGGTGTGATCATCATAACAACACACAAGAACTCAAGTCATTCTGTTCACCTGATCTAGAACTCCTCACAATCAAATGTCGACCGCATTATCTACCAAGGGAATTCTCTTCTATCATAATCACAGCCGTATATATTCCCCCCCAAGCAGACACATCGATGGCCCTGAACGAACTTTATCTGACTCTTTGTAAACTGGAAACCACACACCCTGATGCTGCATTCATCGTAGCTGGGGATTTTAACAAGGCTAATCTAAAAACAAAACTCCCTAAATTCTATCAGCATATCGATTGTGCTACCAGGGCTGGAAAAACACTAGACCATTGTTATACTAATTTCCGCGACGCTTATAAGGCCCTCCCCCGCCCCCCTTTCGGAAAAGCTGACCACGACTCCATTTTGTTGATTCCAGCCTACAAACAGAAACTCAAACAACAAGCTCCCGCGCTCAGGTCTGTTCAACGCTGGTCCGACCAATCTGAATCCACGCTTCAAGACTGCTTCGATCACGCGGATTGGAATATGTTCCGCATCGCGTCCAACAACAATATTGACGAATATGCTGATTCGGTGAGCGAGTTCATTAGGAAGTGCATTGACGATGTCGTACCCACAGCAACGATAAAAACATTCCCAAACCAGAAACCGTGGATTGACGGCAGCATTCGCGTGAAACTGAAAGCGCGAACCACTGCTTTTAACCAGGGCAAGGTGACCGGAAGCATGACCGAATACAAACAGTGTAGCTATTCTCTCCGCAAGGCAATCAAACAGGCTAAGTCTCAGTACAGAGACAAAATCGAGTCGCAATTCAACAGCTCAGACACAAGAGGTATGTGGCAGGGTCTACAGTCAATCACGGATTACAAAAAGAAAACCAGCCCCGTCGCGGACCAGGATGTCTTGCTCCCAGACAGGCTAAACAACTTTTTTGCCCGCTTTGAGGACAATACAGTGCCACTGACACGGCCCCCTACCAAAACCTGCGGGCTCTCCTTCACTGCAGCCGAGGTGAGTAAAACATTTAAACGTGTTAACCCTCGCAAGGCTGCAGGCCCAGACGGCATTCCCAGCCGCGTCCTCAGAGCATGCGCAGACCAGCTGGCTGGTGTGTTTACGGACATATTCAATCAATCCTTATCCCAGTCTGCTGTTCCCACATGCTTCAAGAGGGCCACCATTGTTCCTGTTCCCAAGAAAGCTAAGGTAACTGAGCTAAACGACTACCGCCCCGTAGCACTCACTTCCGTCATCATGAAGTGCTTTGAGAGACTAGTCAAGGACCATATCACCTCCACCCTACCGGACACCCTAGACCCACTCCAATTTGCTTACCGACCCAATAGGTCCACAGACGACGCAATCGCAACCACACTGCACACTGCCCTAACCCATCTGGACAAGAGGAATACCCATGTGAGAATGCTGTTCATCGATTACAGCTCAGCATTTAACACCATAGTACCCTCCAAACTCGTCATCAAGCTCGAGACCCTGGGTCTCGACCCCGCCCTGTGCAACTGGGTCCTGGACTTCCTGACGGGCCGCCCCCAGGTGGTGAGGGTAGGTAACAACATCTCCACCCCGCTGATCCTCAACACTGGGGCCCCACAAGGGTGCGTTCTGAGCCCTCTCCTGTACTCCCTGTTCACCCACGACTGCGTGGCCATGCACGCCTCCAACTCAATCATCAAGTTTGCGGA
This sequence comes from Salvelinus namaycush, assembly GCF_016432855.1. Taxonomy (NCBI): domain Eukaryota; kingdom Metazoa; phylum Chordata; class Actinopteri; order Salmoniformes; family Salmonidae; genus Salvelinus; species Salvelinus namaycush. The sequence continues at coordinate 4,077,553 of NC_052318.1, read as the reverse complement.
TGACACTACAGTGGTAGGCTTGATTACCAACAACGACGAGACGGCCTACAGGGAGGAGGTGAGGGCCCTCGGAGTGTGGTGTCAGGAAAATAACCTCACACTCAACGTCAACAAAACAAAGGAGATGATTGTGGACTTCAGGAAACAGCAGAGGGAGCACCCCCCTATCCACATCGACGGGTCAGTAGTGGAGAAGGTGGAAAGTTTTAAGTTCCTCGGTGTACACATCACGGACAAACTGAATTGGTCCACCCACACAGACAGCGTTGTGAAGAAGGCGCAGCAGCGCCTCTTCAACCTCAGGAGGCTGAAGAAATTCGGCTTGTCACCAAAAGCACTCACAAACTTCTACAGATGCACAATCGAGAGCATCCTGTCGGGCTGTATCACCGCCTGGTACGGCAACTGCTCCGCCCACAACCGTAAGGCTCTCCAGAGGGTAGTGAGGTCTGCAGAACGCATCACCAGGGGCAAACTACCTGCCCTCCAGGACACCTACACCACCCGATGTCACAGGAAGGCCATAAAGATCATCAAGGACAACAACCACCCAAGCCACGGCCTGTTCACCCCGCTATCATCCAGAAGGCGAGGTCAGTACAGGTGCATCAAAGCAGGGACCGAGAGACTGAAAAACAGCTTCTATCTCAAGGCCATCAGACTGTTAAACAGCCACCACTAACATTTAGCGGCCGCTGCCAACATACTGACTCAACTCCAGCCACTTTAAAAATGGGAATTGATGGAAATTATGTAAAAATGTACCACTAGCCACTTTAAACAATGCCACTTAATACAATGTTACATACCCTACATTACCCATCTCATATGTATATACTGCACTCTATATCATCTACTGCATCTTGCCATCTTTATGTAATACATGTACCACTAGCCACTTTAAACTATGCCACTTTATGTTTACATACCCTACAGTACTCATCTCATATGTATATACCGTACTCTATACCATCTACTGCATCTGCCATGCCGTTCTGTACCACCACTCATTCATATATCTTTATGTACATATTCTTTATCCCTTTACACTTGTGTGTGTGTGTAAGGTAGTAGTTGTGGAATTGTTAGGTTAGATTACTGTTGGTTATTACTGCATTGTCGGAACTAGAAGCACAAGCATTTCGCTACACTCGCATTAACATCTGCTAACCATGTGTATGTGACTAATAAAATTTGATTTGATTTGATTTGACAACTCTCCCTATCAACGCTCAACACTGGGCTAGAGACAATAACACAGCCCTCCCTATGAACGCTGGGCTAGAGACAATAACACAACTCTCCCTATCAACGCTCAACACTGGGCTAGAGACAATAACACAACCCTCCTTATGAACGCTCAACACTGGGCTAGAGACAATAACACAACCCTCCTTATGAACGCTGGGCTAGAGACAACACAACCCTCCTTATGAACGCTGGGCTAGAGACAATAACACAACCCTCCTTATGAACGCTGGGCTAGAGACAATAACACAACCCTCCTTATGAACGCTCAACACTGGGCTAGAGACAATAACACAACCCTCCTTATGAACGCTCAACACTGGGCTAGAGACAATAACACAACCCTCCTTATGAACGCTGGGCTAGAGACAACACAACCCTCCTTATGAACGCTGGGCTAGAGACAATAACACAACCCTCCTTATGAACGCTGGGCTAGAGACAATAACACAACCCTCCTTATGAACGCTCAACACTGGGCTAGAGACAATAACACAACCCTCCTTATGAACGCTCAACACTGGGCTAGAGACAATAACACAACCCTTCCTATCAACGCTCAACACTGGGCTAGAGACAATAACACAACCCTCCTTATGAACGCTCAACACTGGGCTAGAGACAATAACAACCCTCCTTATGAACGCTGGGCTAGAGACAATAACACAACCCTCCTTATGAACGCTGGGCTAGAGACAATAACACAACTCTCCCTATCAACGCTCAACACTGGGCTAGAGACAATAACACAACCCTCCCTATGAACGCTGGGCTAGAGACAATAACACAACCCTCCTTATGAACGCTCAACACTCGGCTAGAGACAATAACACAACCCTCCTTATGAACGCTCAACACTGGGCTAGAGACAATAACACAACCCTCCTTATGAACGCTCAACACTGGGCTAGAGACAATAACACAACCCTCCTTATGAACGCTGGGCTAGAGACAATAACACAACCCTCCTTATAAACGCTGGGCTAGAGACAATAACACAACCCTCCTTATGAACGCTGGGCTAGAGACAATAACACAACCCTCCTTATAAACGCTGGGCTAGAGACAATAACACAACCCTCCTTATGAACGCTGGGCTAGAGACAATAACACAACCCTCCCTATGAACGCTCAACACTGGGCTAGAGACAATAACACAATCCTCCTTATGAACGCTGGGCTAGAGACAATAACACAACTCTACCTATCAACGCTCAACACTGGGCTAGAGACAATAACACAATCCTCCTTATGAACGCTCAACACTGGGCTAGAGACAATAACACAACCCTCCTTATGAACGCTGGGCTAGAGACAATAACACAACCCTCCTTATGAACGCTCAACACTGGGCTAGAGACAATAACACAACCCTCCTTATGAACGCTGGGCTAGAGACAATAACACAACCCTCCTTATGAACGCTCAACACTGGGCTAGAGACAATAACACAACCCTCCTTATGAACGCTCAACACTGGGCTAGAGACAATAACACAACCCTCCTTATGAACGCTCAACACTGGGCTAGAGACAATAACACAACCCTTCCTATCAACGCTCAACACTGGGCTAGAGACAATAACACAACCCTCCTTATGAACGCTCAACACTGGGCTAGAGACAATAACAACCCTCCTTATGAACGCTGGGCTAGAGACAATAACACAACCCTCCTTATGAACGCTGGGCTAGAGACAATAACACAACCCTCCTTATGAACGCTGGGCTAGAGACAATAACACAACCCTCCCTATCAACGCTCAACACTGGGCTAGAGACAATAACACAACCCTCCTTATGAACGCTCAACACTGGGCTAGAGACAATAACACAACCCTCCCTATCAACGCTCAACACTGGGCTAGAGACAATAACACAACCCTCCTTATGAACACTCAACACTGGGCTAGAGACAATAACACAACCCTCCCTATCAACGCTCAACACTGGGCTAGAGACAATAACACAACTCTCCCTATCAACGCTCAACACTGGTCTAGAGACAATAACACAACCCTCCTTATGAACGCTCAACACTGGGCTAGAGACAATAACACAACCCTCCTTATGAACGCTCAACACTGGGCTAGAGACAATAACACAACCCTCCTTATGAACGCTGGGCTAGAGACAATAACACAACCCTCCTTATGAACGCTCAACACTGGGCTAGAAACAATAACACAACTCTCCTTATGAACGCTGGGCTAGAGACAATAACACAACCCTCCTTATGAACGCTCAACACTGGGCTAGAGACAATAACACAACCCTCCTTATGAACGCTGGGCTAGAGACAATAACACAACCCTCCCTATGAACGCTGGGCTAGAGACAATAACACAACTCTCCCTATCAACGCTCAACACTGGGCTACAGACAATAACACAACCCTCCTTATGAACGCTGGGCTAGAGACAATAACACAACCCTCCTTATGAACGCTCAACACTGGGCTAGAGACAATAACACAACCCTCCTTATGAACGCTGGGCTAGAGACAATAACACAACCCTCCTTATGAACGCTGGGCTAGAGACAATAACACAACCCTCCCTATGAACGCTGGGCTAGAGACAATAACACAACTCTCCCTATCAACGCTCAACACTGGGCTAGAGACAATAACACAGCCCTCCCTATGAACGCTGGGCTAGAGACAATAACACAACCCTCCTTATGAACGCTGGGCGAGAGACAATAACACAACCCTCCTTATGAACGCTCAACACTGGGCTAGAAACAATAACACAACTCTCCTTATGAACGCTGGGCTAGAGACAATAACACAACCCTCCTTATGAACGCTCAACACTGGGCTAGAGACAATAACACAACCCTCCTTATGAACGCTGGGCTAGAGACAATAACACAACCCTCCCTATGAACGCTGGGCTAGAGACAATAACACAACTCTCCCTATCAACGCTCAACACTGGGCTACAGACAATAACACAACCCTCCTTATGAACCCTGGGCTAGAGACAATAACACAACCCTCCTTATGAACGCTGGGCTAGAGACAATAACACAACCCTCCCTATGAACGCTGGGCTAGAGACAATAACACAACTCTCCCTATCAACGCTAAACACTGGGCTAGAGACAATAACACAACCCTCCTTATGAACGCTGGGCTAGAGACAATAACACAACCCTCCCTATGAACGCTGGGCTAGAGACAATAACACAACTCTCCCTATCAACGCTCAACACTGGGCTAGAGACAATAACACAACCCTCCCTATGAACGCTGGGCTAGAGACAATAACACAACTCTCCCTATCAACGCTCAACACTGGGCTAGAGACAATAACACAACCCTCCTTATGAACGCTCAACACTGGGCTAGAGACAATAACACAACCCTCCTTATGAACGCTGGGCTAGAGACAACACAACCCTCCTTATGAACGCTGGGCTAGAGACAATAACACAACCCTCCTTATGAACGCTGGGCTAGAGACAATAACACAACCCTCCTTATGAACGCTGGGCTAGAGACAATAACACAACCCTCCTTATGAACGCTCAACACTGGGCTAGAGACAATAACACAACCCTCCTTATGAACGCTCAACACTGGGCTAGAGACAATAACACAACCCTTCCTATCAACGCTCAACACTGGGCTAGAGACAATAACACAACCCTCCTTATGAACGCTCAACACTGGGCTAGAGACAATAACAACCCTCCTTATGAACGCTGGGCTAGAGACAATAACACAACCCTCCTTATGAACGCTGGGCTAGAGACAATAACACAACTCTCCCTATCAACGCTCAACACTGGGCTAGAGACAATAACACAACCCTCCCTATGAACGCTGGGCTAGAGACAATAACACAACCCTCCTTATGAACGCTCAACACTCGGCTAGAGACAATAACACAACCCTCCTTATGAACGCTCAACACTGGGCTAGAGACAATAACACAACCCTCCTTATGAACGCTCAACACTGGGCTAGAGACAATAACACAACCCTCCTTATGAACGCTGGGCTAGAGACAATAACACAACCCTCCTTATAAACGCTGGGCTAGAGACAATAACACAACCCTCCTTATGAACGCTGGGCTAGAGACAATAACACAACCCTCCTTATAAACGCTGGGCTAGAGACAATAACACAACCCTCCTTATGAACGCTGGGCTAGAGACAATAACACAACCCTCCCTATGAACGCTCAACACTGGGCTAGAGACAATAACACAATCCTCCTTATGAACGCTGGGCTAGAGACAATAACACAACTCTACCTATCAACGCTCAACACTGGGCTAGAGACAATAACACAATCCTCCTTATGAACGCTCAACACTGGGCTAGAGACAATAACACAACCCTCCTTATGAACGCTGGGCTAGAGACAATAACACAACCCTCCTTATGAACGCTCAACACTGGGCTAGAGACAATAACACAACCCTCCTTATGAACGCTGGGCTAGAGACAATAACACAACCCTCCTTATGAACGCTCAACACTGGGCTAGAGACAATAACACAACCCTCCTTATGAACGCTCAACACTGGGCTAGAGACAATAACACAACCCTCCTTATGAACGCTCAACACTGGGCTAGAGACAATAACACAACCCTTCCTATCAACGCTCAACACTGGGCTAGAGACAATAACACAACCCTCCTTATGAACGCTCAACACTGGGCTAGAGACAATAACAACCCTCCTTATGAACGCTGGGCTAGAGACAATAACACAACCCTCCTTATGAACGCTGGGCTAGAGACAATAACACAACTCTCCCTATCAACGCTCAACACTGGGCTAGAGACAATAACACAACCCTCCTTATGAACGCTGGGCTAGAGACAATAACACAACTCTCCCTATCAACGCTCAACACTGGGCTAGAGACAATAACACAACCCTCCCTATGAACGCTGGGCTAGAGACAATAACACAACCCTCCTTATGAACGCTCAACACTCGGCTAGAGACAATAACACAACCCTCCTTATGAACGCTCAACACTGGGCTAGAGACAATAACACAACCCTCCTTATGAACGCTCAACACTGGGCTAGAGACAATAACACAACCCTCCTTATGAACGCTGGGCTAGAGACAATAACACAACCCTCCTTATAAACGCTGGGCTAGAGACAATAACACAACCCTCCTTATGAACGCTGGGCTAGAGACAATAACACAACCCTCCTTATAAACGCTGGGCTAGAGACAATAACACAACCCTCCTTATGAACGCTGGGCTAGAGACAATAACACAACCCTCCCTATGAACGCTCAACACTGGGCTAGAGACAATAACACAATCCTCCTTATGAACGCTGGGCTAGAGACAATAACACAACTCTACCTATCAACGCTCAACACTGGGCTAGAGACAATAACACAATCCTCCTTATGAACGCTCAACACTGGGCTAGAGACAATAACACAACCCTCCTTATGAACGCTGGGCTAGAGACAATAACACAACCCTCCTTATGAACGCTCAACACTGGGCTAGAGACAATAACACAACCCTCCTTATGAACGCTGGGCTAGAGACAATAACACAACCCTCCTTATGAACGCTCAACACTGGGCTAGAGACAATAACACAACCCTCCTTATGAACGCTCAACACTGGGCTAGAGACAATAACACAACCCTCCTTATGAACGCTGGGCTAGAGACAATAACACAACCCTCCTTATGAACGCTGGGCTAGAGACAATAACACAACCCTCCTTATCAACGCTCAACGCTGGGCTAGAGACAATAACACAACCCTCCTTATGAACGCTGGGCTAGAGACAATAACACAACCCTCCTTATGAACGCTCAACACTGGGCTAGAGACAATAACACAACCCTCCTTATGAACGCTCAACACTGGGCTAGAGACAATAACACAACCCTCCTTATGAATGCTCAACACTGGGCTAGAGACAATAACACAACCCTCCTTATGAACGCTCAACACTGGGCTAGAGACAATAACACAACCCTCCTTATGAACGCTGGGCTAGAGACAATAACACAACCCTCCTTATGAACGCTGGGCTAGAGACAATAACACAACCCTCCTTATCAACGCTCAACGCTGGGCTAGAGACAATAACACAACCCTCCTTATGAACGCTGGGCTAGAGACAATAACACAACCCTCCTTATGAACGCTCAACACTGGGCTAGAGACAATAACACAACCCTCCTTATGAACGCTCAACACTGGGCTAGAGACAATAACACAACCCTCCCTATGAACGCTGGGCTAGAGACAATAACACAACCCTCCTTATGAACGCTCAACGCTGGGCTAGAGACAATAACACAACCCTTCCTATCAACGCTCAACACTGGGCTAGAGACAATAACACAACCCTCCCTATCAACGCTCAACACTGGGCTAGAGACAATAACACAACCCTCCCTATGAACGCTGGGCTAGAGACAATAACACAACCCTCCTTATGAACGCTGGGCTAGAGACAATAACACAACCCTCCTTATGAACGCTCAACGCTGGGCTAGAGACAATAACACAACCCTCCCTATGAACGCTGGGCTAGAGACAATAACACAACCCTCCTTATGAACGCTGGGCTAGAGACAATAACACAACCCTCCTTATGAACGCTCAACACTGGGCTAGAGACAATAACACAACCCTCCTTATGAACGTTTGGCTAGAGACAATAACACAACCCTCCTTATGAACGCTCAACACTGGGCTAGAGACAATAACACAACCCTTCCTATCAACGCTCAACACTGGGCTAGAGACAATAACACAACCCTCCTTATGAACGCTCAACACTGGGCTAGAGACAATAACACAACCCTCCTTATGAACGCTCAACACTGGGCTAGAGACAATAACAACCCTCCTTATGAACGCTGGGCTAGAGACAATAACACAACCCTCCTTATGAACGCTGGGCTAGAGACAATAACACAACTCTCCCTATCAACGCTCAACACTGGGCTAGAGACAATAACACAACCCTCCCTATGAACGCTGGGCTAGAGACAATAACACAACCCTCCTTATGAACGCTCAACACTGGGCTAGAGACAATAACACAACCCTCCTTATGAACGCTCAACACTGGGCTAGAGACAATAACACAACCCTCCTTATGAACGCTCAACACTGGGCTAGAGACAATAACACAACCCTCCTTATGAACGCTCAAACACTGGGCTAGAGACAATAACACAATCCTCCTTATGAACGCTGGGCTAGAAGACAATAACACAACCCCTCCTTATAAACGCTGGGCTAGAGACAACTAACACAACCTTCCTTCTATGAACGCTGGGCTAGAGACAATAACACAACTCTCCCTATCAACGCTCAACTACTGGGCTAGAGAACAATAACCACAACCCTCCTTACATGAACGGCTGGGCTAGAGACCAATAACACAACTCTCCCTATCAACGCTCAACGCTGGGCTAGAGACAATACACACAACCTCCCTATGAACGCTGGGCTAGAGACAAATAACCACAACCCTCCTTATGCAATCGCTCAACCTCGGGCTAGAGACAATAACCACAACCCTCCTTATTGACACGCTCAACACCCTAACCAGCGTCTGGGTTACCTAATAACCCAACATGTGTTCTGTCTACTATTTAACCAGGCGCCGGGTACCTAATAACCCAACATGTGTTCTGTCCACTATTTAACCAGCGCTGGGTTACCTAATAACCCAACATGTGTTCTGTCCACTATTTAACCAGCGCCGGGTTACCTAATAACACAACATGTGTTCTGTCCACTATTTAACCAGCGCCGGGTTACTAATAACCCCAACATGTGTTCTGTCCACTGTTTAACCAGCCTGGGTTACCTATAACCCAGCATGTGTTCTGTCCACTATTTAACACCATTGCCTGGGTTACCTAATAACCCAGCATGTTTTCTGTCCACTGTTTAACCAGCGCTGGGTTACCTAATAACCCAACATGTGTTCTGTCCACTATTTAACCAGCGCTGGGTTGCCTAATAACCCAACATGTGTTCTGTCCACTATTTAACCAGCGCGGGGTTGCCTATAACCCGCATGTGTTCTGTCCACTATTTAACCAGCGCTGGTTACCTAATACCCAACATGTGTTCTGTCTACTATTTAACCACGCTGGGTTACCTAATAACCCAACATGTGTTCTGTCCCTATTTAACCGCGCTGGGTTACCTAATACACAACATGTTTTCGTCCACTATTTAACCAGCGCTGGGTTACCTAATAACCCAAATGTGTTCTGTCCACTATTTAACCAGCGCTGGTTATAATAACCCAACATGTGTTCTGCCCACTATTTACCCAGCGCTGGTTACCTAATAACCCAACATGTGTTTCTGTCCACTATTTAACCAGCGCGGGTTGCCTAATAACCCAACATGTGTTCTGTCCACTGTTTAACCAGCGCTGGGTTACCTAATAACACAACATGTGTTCTGTCCACTATTTAACAGCGCTGGGTTACCTAATAACCCAACATGTGTTCTGTCCACTGTTAAAACCAGCGCTGGGTTACCTAATAACCCACTTGTGTTCTGTCCACTATTTAACCAGCGCTGGGTTCCCTAATAACCCAACATGTGTTGTCCACTATTTAACCAGCGCTGGGTTACCTAATAACCCAACGTGTTCTGTCCACTATTTAACCAGCGCTGGGTTGCCTAATAACAAAACATGTTGTTCTGTCCACTATTTAACCAGCGCCGGGTTACCTAATAACCAACATGTTCTGTCCACTGTTTACCCAGCGCTGGGTTACCTAATAACCAACATGTGTTCTGTCCACTTTTAACCAGCGCGGGTTGCCTAATAACCCAACATGTGTTCTGTCCACTATTTAACCAGCGCCGGGTTGCCTAATAACCCACAATGTGTTCTGTCCACTATTTAACCACCCGGGTTGCCTAATAACCCAACATGTGTTCTGTCCACTATTTAACCAGCGCTGGGTTACCTAATAACCCAACATGTGTTTCTGTCTACTATTTAACCAGCGCCGGGTTGCCTAATAACCCAACATGTGTTCTGTCCACTATTTAACCAGCGCTGGGTTACCTATAACCCAACATGTGTTTCTGTCCACTATTTAACCGCGCTGGGTTACCTAATAACCCAACATGTTTTCTGTCCACTGTTTAACCAGCCTGGGTTACCTAATAACCCAACATGTGTTTCTGTCCATATTTAACCAGCGCTGGGTTACCTAATAACCCAACATGTGTTCTGTCCACTATTTAACCAGCGCCGGGTTGCCTAATACACACAATGTGTTCTGTCCACTGTTTAACCAGCGCCGGGTTACCTAATAACCCAACATGTGTTCTGTCCACTATTTAACCAGCGCTGGGTTACCTAATAACCCAACATGTGTTTCTGTCACTATTAACCACGCTGGGTTACCTAATAACCCACAGTGTTTGTGTCCACTATTAACCAGCGCTGGGTTACCTAATAACACAACATGTTTTCTGTCCACTGTTTAACCAGCGCTGGGTTACCTAATAACCCAACATGTGTTCTGTCCACTGTTTACCAGCGCTGGGTTACCTAATAACCCAACATGTGTTTCTGTCCACTATTTAACCAGCGCTGGGTTACCTAATAACCCAAACATGTGTTCTGTCCAATGTTTAACCAGCGCTGGGTTACCTAATAACCCAACATGTGTTCTGTCCACTATTTAACCACGCCGGGTTGCCTAATAACACAACATGTGTTCTGTCCACTTTTAACCAGCGCTGGGTTACCTAATAACCCAACATGTGTTCTGTCCACTATTTAACCAGCGCTGGGTTCCTAATAACCCAACATGTGTTCTGTCCACTGTTTAACCAGCGCTGGGTTGCCTAATAACCCACATGTGTTCTGTCCACTATTTAACCAGCGCTGGGTTACCTAATAACCAACATGTGTTCTGTCCACTATTTAACCAGCGCCGGGTTGCCTAATAACACAACATGTGTTCTGTCCACTATTTAACCAGCGCTGGGTTACCTAATAACCCAACATGTTTTGTCCACTATTTAACCAGCGCGGTTGCCTAATAACACAACATGTGTTCTGTCCACTATTTAACCAGCGCTGGGTTACCTAATAACACAACATGTGTTCTTCACTATTTAACCAGCGCTGGGTTGCCTAATAACCCAACATGTGTTCTGTCCACTATTTAACCAGCGCTGGGTTACCTATAACCCAACATGTGTTTCTGTCCACTGTTTAACCAGCGCCGGGTTACCTAATAACCCAACATGTGTTCTGTCCACTGTTTAACCAGCGCCGGGTTTACCTAATAACCCAACATGTGTTCTGTCCACTATTTAACCAGCGCTGGTTACCTTAATACCCAACATGTGTTCTGTCCTACGTTTAACCAGCGCTGGGTTACCTAATAACCCAAACATGTGTTCTGTCCACTGTTTAACCAGCGCTGGGTTACCTAATAACCCAACATGTGTTCTGTCCTATTTAACCAGCGCTGGGTTGCCTAATAACCCAACATGTGTTCTGTCCACTATTTAACCAGCGCTGGTTACCTAATAACCCAACATGTGTTCTGTCCACTATTTAACCAGCGCCGGGTTACCTAATAACCCAACATGTGTTCTGTCCACTATTAAAACCAGCGCCGGGTTACCTAATAACCCAACATGTGTTCTGTCCACTATTTAACCACGCGGGTTACCTAATACCCAACATGTGTTCTGTCCACTATTTAACCAGCGCTGGTTACCTAATAACACAACATGTGTTCTGTCCACTGTTTAACCAGCGCTGGGTTGCCTAATAACCCAACATGTGTTCTGTCCATTTTTAACCAGCGCTGGTTACCTAATAACCCACATGTGTTCTGTCCACTATTTAACCAGCGCTGGGTTACCTAATAACCCAACATGTGTTCTGTCCACTGTTAACCAGCGCTGTTTACCTATAACCCACATGTGTTCTGTCCACTATTTAACCAGCGCTGGGTTACCTAATAACCCAACATGTGTTCTGCCCACTATTTAACCAGCGCTGGGTTACCAATACCCAACATGTGTTCTGTCCACTATTTACCAGCGCTGGGTTACCTATACCCAACATGTGTTCTGTCTACTATTTAACCAGCGCTGGGTTACCTAATAACCCCAACATGTGTTCTGTCCACTATTTACCAGCGCTGGGTTACCTAATAACCCAACATGTGTTCTGCCACTATTAACCACGCCGGGTTGCCTAATAACCCAACTTGTGTTCTGTCCACTATTTAACCAGCGCTGGGTTGCCTAATAACCCAACATGTGTTCTGTCCACTATTTAACCAGCGCCGGGTTGCCTAATAACCCAACATGTGTTCTGTCCACTATTTAACCAGCGCAGGGTTGCTTAATAACCCAACATGATCCAGGTTCTACTTCAGCAGTCTAGATCCAGGTTCTTCTTCAGCAGTCTAGATCCAGGTTCTACATCAACAGTCTAGATCCAGGTTCTACTACAGCAGTCTAGATCCAGGTTCTACTACAGCAGTCACACACACACACACACACACACACACACACACACACACACACACACACACACACACACACACACCCACACACCACACACACACACACACACACACAAACACAGACACACACACACACACAAACACAGACACACACACACAGACACTCACACACAGACACAGACACACACACAGCCACAGACTCACACACACACCCAGACTCTCTCACACACACACAGACACAGATACGGCCAGATACATACACAAACACAAACACAGACAAACGCACACACACACACACACACACACACACACACACACACACACACACACACACACACACACACACACACACACACACACACACACACACACACACACACACACAGAGACACACACACACAGACTCATACACACAGACTCACACACAAACACAGACAAACGCACACAGACACACACAGTCTCTTCCATACTCTGTTGATCCTGTACTTTGTTACCACAGGTTACAGTAGGTTGTTCTTTCAGAAGTCCACATTGGCACCCTATTATCTAAACAATCCGTGTTATGCTAATTGTGACCAGGGCCCTGCCATTCTGCTGTAGATAGCTCTGTAAGGGCTGCAACATCAAGAGCATCAGCGCCTCTGCTTTAGAAACTGCTCATACATTACCTGAGACGTGACTGAGTTACGACAGAGGAACAACGTGTCAACAACGTAATCAACAAGCCCTGACAGATCACACCGAGGACGACAGTCAACAAGCCCTGACAGATCACACTGAGGACGACAGTCAACAAGCCCTGACAGATCACACAGGACACATCACAAGCCTGACGATCCTGAGGCGACAGTCAACAAGCCCTGACAGATCACACTGAGGACGACAGTCAACAAGCCCTGACAGATCACACCGAGGACGACAGTCAACAAGCCCTGAACAGATCACACTGAGGACGACAGTCAACAAGCCCTGACAGATCACACCGAGGACGACAGTCAACAAGCCCTGACGGATCACACTGAGGACGACAGTCAACAAGCCCTGATAGATCACACTGAGGACGACAGTCAACAAGCCCTGATAGATCACACTGAGGACGACAGTCAACAAGCCCTGACCAGATCACACTGAGGACGACAGTCAACAAGCCCTGACAGATCACTCTGAGGACGACAGTCAACAAGCCCTGACAGATCACACTGAGGACGACAATCAACAAGCCCTGACAGATCACACTGAGGACGACAATCAACAAGCCCTGACAGATCACACTGAGGACGACAGTCAACAAGCCCTGATAGATCACACTGAGGACGACAGTCAACAAGTCCTGACAGATCACACTGAGGACGACAGTCAACAAGCCCTGACAGATCACACTGAGGACGATCAACAAGCCCTGACCAGATCACACTGAGGACGACAGTCAACAAGCCCTGACAGATCACACTGAGGACGACAGTCAACAAGCCCTGACAGATCACACTGAGGACATTTACATTTACATTTACATTTAAGTCATTTAGCAGATGCTCTTATCCAGAGCGACTTACAAATTGGTGCATACACCTTATGATATCCAGTGGAACAACCACTTTACAATAGTGCATCTAAATCTTTTAAGGGGGGGGGGGGGTTAGAAGGATTCCTTTATCCTATCCTAGGTATTCCTTAAAGAGGTGGGGTTTCAGGCCGCCGGAAGGTGGTGATTGACTCCGCTGACCTGGCGTCGTGAGAGTTTGTTCCACCATTGGGGTGCCAGAGCAGCGAACAGTTTTGACTGGGCTGAGCGGGAACTGTACTTCCTCAGAGGTAGGGAGGCGAGCAGGCCAGAGGTGGATGAACGCAGTGCCCTTGTTTGGGTGTAGGGCCTGATCAGAGCCTGAAGGTACGGAGGTGCCGTTCCCCTCACAGCTCCGTAGCAAGCACCATGGTCTTGTAGCGGATGCAGCTTCAACTGGAAGCCAGTGGAGAGAGCGGAGGAGGCGGGGTGCCGTGAGAGAACTTGGGAAGGTTGAACACCAGCGGGCTGCGGCGTTCTGGATGAGTTGTAGGGGTTTAATGGCACAGGCAGGAGCCCAGCCAACACGAGTTGCAGTAATCCAGACGGGAGATGACAAGTGCCTGGATTAGGACCTGCGCCGCTTCCTGTGTGAGGCAGGGTCGATCTGCGAATGTTGTAGAGCATGAACCTACAGGAACGGGCCACCGCCTTGATGTTAGTTGAGAACGACGGGTGTTTGTCCAGGATCACGCCAAGGTTCTTAGCGCTCTGGGAGGAGGACACAATGGAGTTGTCAACCGTGATGGCGAGATCATGGAACGGGCAGTCCTTCCCCGGGAGGAAGAGCAGCTCCGTCTTGCCGAGGTTCAGCTTGAGGTGGTGATCCGTCAACCACACTGATATGTCTGC
The DNA here is from genome assembly GCF_016432855.1 of Salvelinus namaycush. Classification (NCBI taxonomy): domain Eukaryota; kingdom Metazoa; phylum Chordata; class Actinopteri; order Salmoniformes; family Salmonidae; genus Salvelinus; species Salvelinus namaycush. The sequence goes on along the minus strand of NC_052318.1, from coordinate 4,062,385 downwards.
CAGACATGCAGAGATGCGATTCGCCACCTGGTTATCAGAAGGGGGGAAAGGAGAAGATTAATTGTGTGTCGTCTGCATAGCAATGATAGGAAGACCATGTGAGGATATGACAGAGCCAAGTGACTTGTGATAGCGAGAATAGGAGAGGGCCTAGAACAGAGCCCTGGGGGACACAGTGGTGAGAGCACGTCGTGCGGAGACAGATTCTCGCCACGCCACCTGGTAGGAGCGACCGTCAGGTAGGACCAATCCAAGCGTGGGCCGCGCCGGAGATGCCCAACTCGGAGAGGTGGAAGGAGGATCTGATGGTTCACAGTATCAAAGGCAGCCGATAGGTCTAGAAGGATGAGAGCAGAGGAGAGAGAGTTAGCTTTAGCAGTGCGGAGCGCCTCCGTGACACAGAGAAAGCAGTCTCAGTTGAATGAATAGTCTTGAAACCTGACTGATTTGGATCAAGAAGGTCATTCTGAGAGAGATAGCAGGAGAGCTGGCCAAGGACGGCACTTTCAAGAGTTTTGGAGAGAAAAGAGAAGGGATACTGGTCTTGTTGTTGACATCGGAGGGATCGAGTGTAGGTTTTTTCAGAAGGGGTGCAACTCTCGCTCTCTTGAAGACGGAGGGGACGTAGCCAGCGGTCAAGGATGAGTTGATGAGCGAGGTGAGGTAAGGGAGAAGGTCTCCGGAAATGGTCTGGAGAAAGAGGAGGGGATGGGTCAAGCGGGCAGGTTGTTGGGCGGCCGGCCGTCACAAGACGCGAGATTTCATCTGGGGAGAGAGGGGAGAAAGAGGTCAAAGCACGGGTAGGGCAGGGTGAGCAGAACCAGCGGTGTCGTTTGACTTAGCAACGAGGATCGGATGTCGTCGACCTTCTTTTCAAATGGTTGATGAATCATCCGCAGAGAGGGAGAGGGGGGGGGGGGGGGGGGGGGGGGGGGGGAGGAGGATTCAGGAGGGAGGAGAAGGTGGAAAGAGCTTCCTAGGGTTAGAGGCAAATGCTTGAATTTAGAGTGTAGAAAGTGGCTTTAGCAGCAGAGACAGAAGAGGAAAATTAGAGAGGAGGGAGTGAAAGGATGCAGGTCCGCAGGGAGCGAGTTCTCCTCCATTTCCGCTCGGCTGCCCGGAGCCCTGTTTCTGTGAGCTCGCAATGAGTCGTCGAGCCACGGAGCAGGAGGGAGGACCGAGCCGGCCTGGAGGATAGGGGACATAGCGAGTCAAAGGATGCAGAAAGGGAGGAGAGGAGGGTTGAGAGGCAGAATCAGGAGATAGGTTGGAGAAGGTTTGAGCAGAGGGAAGAGATGATAGGATGGAAGGAGGAGAGTAGCGGGGGAGAGAGCGAAGGTTGGGACGGCGCGATACCATCCGAGTAGGGCAGAGTGGGAAGTGTTGGATGAGAGCGAGAGGGAAAAGGACAAGGTAGTGTCGGAGACTTGGAGGGAGTTGCAATGAGATTAGTGGAAGAACAGCATCTAGTAAAGATGAGGTCAAGCGTATTGCCTGCCTTGTGAGTAGGGGGGAAGGTGAGAGGGAGGTCAAAGAGAGAAGGAGTGGAAAGAAGGAGCAGAGAGGAATGAGTCAAAGGTAGACGTGGGGAGGTTAAAGTCACCCAGAACTGTGAGAGGTGAGCCATCCTCAGGAAAGGAACTTATCAAGGCGTCAAGCTCATTGATGAACTCTCCAAGGAACCTGGAGGGCGATAAATGATAAGGATGTTAAGCTTGAAAGGGCTGGTAACTGTGACAGCATGGAATTCAAAGGAGGCGATAGACAGATGGGTCAGGGAGAAAGAGAGATGTCCACTTGGGAGAGATGAGGACCCAGTGCCACCACCCCGCTGCCCAAAGCTCTCGGGGTGTGCGAGAACACGTGGGCAGACGAGGAAGAGCAGTAGAGTAGCAGTGTTATCTGTGGTAATCCATGTTTCCTCGTCAGTGCCAAGAAGTCGAGGGACTGGAGGGAAGCATAGGCTGGGATGAACTCGGCCTTGTTGGCCGCAGATCGGCAGTTCCAGGCTGCGGAGACCTGGAACTCCACGTGGGTCGTGCGCCTGGGACCACCAGGTTAGAGTGGCAGCGGCCACCGGTGTGAAAGCGTTTGTATGGTCTGTGCAAGAGGAGAGAACAGGGATAGACAGACACATAGTTGACAGGCTACAGAAGAGGCTACGCTAATGCAAAGGAGATTGGAATGACAGTGGACTACACGTCTCGAATGTTCAGAAAGTTAAGCTACTTGTGCAAAAATCTTATTGCCTAAATGATTAAAATGAACAGTACTGCTGGCTGGTGAAGTAGGCTCTAGCAGTGGCTGCGTTGTTGACTTTGTTTGAAAGTGTGCTGGCTAGTAGCCTCGATAACTGGCTAGGTAACCTCGATAACTGGCTAGATAATTACTCTAAACTACACAATTATCTTAGATACAAAGACGCAAAGACAACTATGTAGCTAGCTAACACTACACTAATCAAATCGTTCCGTTGTAATGTTTCGGTAGAAGTTGGCTAGCTGGCTAGCTAGCAGTGTTGACAACGTTAGAAGATTCGATAATTCGCTAATAATCTAAACTACACAATTATCTTTGATACAAAGATGGCTATGTAGCTAGCTAAGAAAAAAAAAGTGCTAAGATCAAACAAATCAAACCGTTGTACTGTAATGAAATGAAATGAAATGAAATGTAATACTACCTGTGGAGCGAAGCGAAATGCGACTACTCGCTCCAACCCGGAAGTCCAGTATGGGGGACGACAGTCAACAAGCTCTGACAGATCACACTGAGGACGACAGTCAACAAGCCCTCACCAGATCACACTGAGGACGACAGTCAACAAGCCCTGACAGATCACACTGAGGACGACAGTCAACAAGCCCTGACAGATCACACTGAGGACGACAGTCAACAAGCCCTGACAGATCACACTGAGGACGACAGTCAACAAGCCCTGACAGATCACACTGGAGGACGACAGTCAACAAGCCTGACAGATCACACTGAGGACGACAGTCAACAAGCCCTGACAGATCACACTGAGGACGACAGTCAACAAGCCCTGACAGATCACACTGAGGACGACAGTCAACAAGCCCTGACAGATCACACTGAGGACGACAGTCAACAAGCCCTGACAGATCACACTGAGGACGACAGTCAACAAGCCCTGACAGATCACACTGAGGACGACAGTCAACAAGCCCTGACCAGATCACACTGAGGACGACAGTCAACAAGCTCTGACAGATCACACTGAGGACGACAGACAACAAGCCCTGACAGATCACACTGAAGACGACAGTCAACAAGCCCTGACAGATCACACTGAGGACGACAGTCAACAAGCCCTGACAGATCACACTGAGGACGACAGTCAACAAGCCCTGACAGATCACACTGAAGACGACAGTCAACAAGCCCTGACAGATCACACTGAGGACGACAGTCAACAAGCCCTGACAGATCACACCGAGGACGACAGTCAACAAGCCCTGACAGATCACACTGAGGACCATAGGGTTCTGGTCTAAAGTAGTGCACTATATAGGGAATAGGGTGTCATTCGGGACCATCCCATCATAGTACTGTACCAGATGTGCTCCCCCCCAGTCCCCTCACTATAAGCTGCTTGAATTAATATGACATCTACATTTATAAAAATACAGGCTTGGTGATAACTAGGAGCAGCTGGAAGGCACAAGGCAAAAACCCAGCAGTTCATTTATCCTCCATTGTTTCTGCAATGTCTTCGTTGTTGCTTTTTTTGCGTTTGACATGTAATCCCTGTTTGGCTCTTTTTTTGGAGGCCAGCGAGGAAGGGAAAGAAGAGAGAGAGAGAGAGAGAGAGAGAATGACAGAGAGAAAGACAGAGAGAGACAGAGAGAGACAGAGAGAGAGACATAGAGAGAGAGAGACAGAGAGAGAGAGAGACAGAGACAGAGACAGAGACAGAGACAGAGACAGAGACAGAGACAGAGACAGAGAGAGAGAGAGAGAGAGAGAGAGAGAGAGAGAGAGAGAGGGAGAGAGAGAGAAAAGAGGGACAGGAAACAACAAGAAAGAGTGAGTGAGTCACAAAGTAATGATACCCTCTGGGAACAGACGTCAAGTAACGATACCCTCTGGGAACAGACGTCAAGTAACGATACCCTCTGGGTACAGACGTCAAGTAACGATACCCTCTGGGAACAGACGTCAAGTAACGATACCCTCTGGGAACAGACGTCAAGTAACGATACCCTCTGGGAACAGACGTCAAGTAACGATACCCTCTGGGTACAGACGTCAAGTAACGATACCCTCTGGGAACAGACGTCAAGTAACGATACCCTCTGGGAACAGACGTCAAGTAACGATACCCTCTGGGAACAGACGTCAAGTAACGATACCCTCTGGGAACAGACGTCAAGTAACGATACCCTCTGGGAACAGACGTCAAGTAACGATACCCTCTGGGAACAGACGTCAAGTAACGCTACCCTCTGGGAACAGACGTCAAGTAACGATACCCTCCTGGGTACAGACGTCAAGTAACGATACCCTCTGGGAACAGACGTCAAGTAACATACCCTCTGGGAACAGACGTCAAGTAACGATACCTCTGGGTACAGACTTCAAGTAACGATACCCTCTGGGAACAGACGTCAAGTAACGATACCCTCTGGGTACAGACGTCAAGTAACGATACCCTCTGGGAACAGACGTCAAGTAACGATACCCTCTGGGAACAGACGTCAAGTAACGATACCCTCTGGGAACAGACGTCAAGTCATTTAAATGACGGAGAAACAAGGTTGATTCAACCGGTGGTGCAGGAGGCGGAGGAAGATACTAATTTAAAACTCTATTTTTACACACTTTTATTCCTGGGAAAATGTCCAGAATAGGACATGACACTGTCTCTCACTCCTCGCACTGTTAATAAAGTACTGCTTCATATTAAAAAGCCCCAAACTGAGAGGGGAAATGGAGACAAGAATTTGACTTCACTCGCAATAACATCTGCTATCCATGTGTATGTGACCAATAAAATGTGATTTGATTTAAGAAGGAGATGCAGAGAAGGGGAGGGGAGGGGAGACAGGTCTCTAATGTAGAGAGAACATGGGGGAAACGATAAAACATAAAAACAGTAAAATACTTTTGCCCCTAGAGAGATGAGATCTGAGAGACAGAGGGATGAGTGAGCAGGATTGGAATCTTTAGTGGATGTACAGGGATGGAGGAGAGAGGAGGTGGATAGAGAGATGGAGAAGAGAGGAGATGGATAGAGGGATGGAGGAGAGAGGAGATGGATAGAGAGATGGAGGAGAGAGGAGATGGGAGAGAGGAGGTGGATAGAGGGATGGAGGAGAGAGGAGATGGATAGAGAGATGGAGGAGAGAGGAGGTGGATAGAGAGATGGAGGAGAGAGGAGATGGAGGAGAGAGGAGGTGGATAGAGGGATGGAGGAGAGAGGAGATGGATAGAGAGGGGACGGAGAAGAGATGATAGAGGGATGGAGAAGAGAGGAGGTGGAAAGAGGGATGGAGGAGAGAGGTGGATAGAGAGATGGAGGAGAGTGGAGGTGGATAGAGGGATGGAGGAGAGAGGAGATGGATAGAGAGATGGAGGAGAGAGGAGATGGAGGAGAGAGGAGGTGGATAGAGGGATGGAGGAGAGAGGAGATGGATAGAGAGATGGAGGAGAGAGGAGATGAGGAGAGAGGAGGTGGATAGAGGGATGGAGGAGAGAGGAGATGGATAGAGAGATGGAGGAGAGAGGAGATGGATAGAGGGATGGAGGAGAGAGGAGGTGGATAGAGGGATGGAGAAGAGAGGAGGTGGATAGAGAGATGGAGGAGAGAGGAGGTGGATAGAGGGATGGAGGAGAGAGGAGATGGATAGAGAGATGGAGGAGAGAGGATATGGATAGAGAGATGGAGGAGAGAGGAGATGGTAGAGGGATGGAGGAGAGAGGATATGGATAGAGAGATGGAGGAGAGAGGAGATGGTAGAGGGATGGAGGAGAGAGGATATGGATAGAGAGATGGAGGAGAGAGGAGGTGGATAGAGGGATGGAGGAGAGAGGAGATGGATAGAGAGATGGAGGAGAGAGGAGATGGATAGAGAGATGGAGGAGAGAGGAGATGGAGGAGAGAGGAGGTGGATAGAGGGATGGAGGAGAGAGGAGATGATAGAGGGATGGAGGAGAGAGGAGATGGTAGAGGGTCACTTATGAACATTTTGAACATCTTGGCCATGTTCTGTTATAATCTCCACCCGGCACAGCCAGAAGAGGACTGGCCACCCCTCATAGCCTGGTTCCTCTCTAGGTTTCTTCCTAGGTTTTGGCCTTTCTAGGGAGTTTTTCCTAGCCACCGTGCTTCTACACCTGCATTGCTTGCTGTTTGGGGTTTTAGGCTGGGTTTCTGTACAGCACTTCGAGATATTAGCTGATGTACGAAGGGCTATATAAAATTAACTTGATTTGATTTGATTTGAAGTCCACTTCAGTTTATCCGGCTAATTTAACTTTTTTCAGGAGATTTTAGGTTTTTATTTGGCAGGTGATGAAATACCAATTAAAATAAAAATATATATATAAATGTTTTATATTTCATACATTTTAGTTCATTAAAAGTTAAAATGTGTGACAGTCTCTGCGGTTCTGTAGCTACCAGAGAATCGCCGATGCTATAAATAATTATTTACTACAGACTATGGCATTGTTTTCCCTAGTTTCAGAGTCCT